>NC_064640.1:34102202-34405232 GCF_023864345.2 Schistocerca serialis cubense
AATAAATTACGATGTACATAAAATGTGTTCTGTCTTAAAAACTATTCTCAATAGGGCATACGTCCATACAAAGTTTTCTGCTTCAAATGAACCTTCGTATTATATCCTTGAATATCGATCATTTTAAGTGGGACACGCTGTATAAAAAGAAACCTTTAATTCCTTTACTTCAACACATCTTTCTGACATTTTTCCACTGTCCAATTTCAATCGCTTGGTCGATCTACCACTATCATTAACATTGCTTCTCGAAGAAGCTGGAGTGGTTTAATTGACGACGTCACAGCCAATAGCACATCTCGCATACTTGTGGTATACCAACACTTTTCCTGTTACGACTCAATGTCGCATGAAGTGAGACAGTAAAACCAGACCAAAAATACCATTTGGATTTCTTATTCTTATTCTCATTCACAGGCGCTGTACCACGACCTAACTTTATCTTATTGAACTTAGTAATACCCTTCAACTATTTACCCTGAGGGGCACATTTTCCCAGATTACATCTTCTAATACATCTTACATAGTAGCCATGGCCCCAAATCCTACGTGATACCTATCTTCAGTTACTGATGTACATGTTACGCCTGTTGTTCGTAATCATCCTAAAACATTTATGCTATCCAAAGAAGAACTTGATGTTTATTCTGGCCGGCCCTTCAAAATTACCAAAGTTTTTGGGGTGCCCAAGGCTTCCTATGCCCGATACAGACACATTTGTGGGACTAACTGGCGTAATGTCGTTTTTTGTGGCGTATCCAAAAATTTACGTCTTACGACTTGCTGAACGGAGCTACATACCAAGGTAAATTACGTTGATTGCAAGTTACCGGAGTTAGCGGTTCGTGACTCGCTCCCTTACTGAACACTACGATGGTATTTACAGGATAAGTAAGAAATCACGGGAAAAGTAAAGGGAGGCCAAACTTTGGGATGTTGGGAATCGCATGAGTAACAGCCTGGGCCGCTACTTACAGATATTGCTGCTTTCCAAGATGATTTTTGAGCATTCTGTCTTTCTACATCTACATCTACATCTACATCTACGTGATTACTCTGCTATTCACAATAAAGTGCCTGGCACGCGGGCAAAACGAGCACTTAAATTTTTCTCTTATTTTATCCTGATGATCATTTCTCCCTATGTAGGTGGATGCCAATAGAATGTTTTCTCAATCGGAGGAGGAAACTGGTGATTGAAATTTCATGAGAAGATCACGTCGCAAAGAAAGCCGCCTTTGTTTTAATGATTACCACTCCAATTCACGTATCATCTCTGTGACACTATCTCCCCTATTTCGCGATAATACAAAACGAGCTGCCCTTCCTTGTACTATTTCGATGTCATCCGTCAGTCCCACCTGATGCGGATCCCACACCGCACAGCAATACTCCAGAATAGGGTGGACAAGCGTGGTGTAAGCAGTCTCTTTAATAGACCTGTTGCACTTTCTAAGTGTTCTGCCACTGAATCGCAGTCTTTGGTTTGCTCTACCCACAATATTATCCATGTGATCTTCCCAATTTAGGTTATTTACAATTGTAATCCCTAAGTATTTAGTTGAATTTACAGCCTTCAGATTTGTGTGACTTATCGCGTAATCAAAATGTTGCTGATTTCTTTTTGTACTCATGTGAATAACTTCACATTTTTCCTTATTCAAGGTCAACTGCCTCTTTTCGCACCATACAGATTTCTTATCTAAATCATTGTGCAAGTCGTTTTGATCATCTGATGACTTTACAAGACGGTAAATGACAGCGTCATCTGCAAATAATCTAACAAGGGGAGGCCGCCAATTGCGAAATTCAGATTCGATTCATACTACGCATAATAAAAGCTCATGGCCAGAGGTGTACTGTGGCAAAGCACCAAGATGCACTTCTCAGCCGTTGTCGAGAAAATCGACAGTTAAAAGAAACAGTTGCGGTGAAATACTCTCTACGACTAATGATTTTCTGCAGCGTCGTGGCGCAGCGGTAAGCGCTGTGGTTCGTAATCCGAAGGTCGCCAGATCGAATCTCGCGCCATGCATTTTTTTATAATTAGTTTTTTGTAATTCAAACATTAATGAATTGCTTATGCATGTTGGTGAGGGCGGATCGCTCTCCAATTGTACCGCCTCCATTTTTCCGTTTGTTTAACAGGGTGTACCAAAGCTCTCACGTCCGCACTGATTTTCGACGATGTTAAAAGTTGCGCTAGGGACCGCATCTGCCTTCTTTCGAAGTCAGCAGGCAACTACGCTGTTATGCGGCGGCTCGTTTCGGCCCATTCAACATCTGTCCTTCAAGTGTAACGAACGAGTAACGGAGTTTATATTTCATACCTGCCACAGCAAATTTGTGTTCGTGGGGTCTCTATTCTAATTCGAACGTTTGACTTACGCTATACGTATTCGTTTCGGAATATCGTTTCTACGTCTTCCGTTAACTATACGTGGTTAACCTTATGAAGACAATTAATAACATTTGTGAAATACAACTTTGTTTGCGGAAAACATAATGATGTTCAAAGTCGCCAGTTTTTCCACGACAAACGACATTCAACAAGTTATTATATGCATAACTGTTGAAACTGATTTCCGCGAATTATATATATGTATATGTATATATATCCTCTCTGGCTTCCGGCGGCTATCTGATTTGGTGAAGACTGCCAGTCTCGCTAGCGGGATGAAAGCAGAGCTCACCATCTGCAGCATCGTCGACAGGACTGACTGCGGACCTTTGGTACAGAGCCGAGTGGAGGGTCTGAATCAGGGCTGAGACGGTTCTGCGACAGTGTGGGCTGCAGATTCCTCGACTTGCGCCATAGGGTGGTGGGGTTTCGGGTTCCGCTGGATAGGTCAGGAGTCCACTACACGCAACAAGTGGCTACACGGGTAGCAGGGGTTGTGTGGCGTGGGCTGGGCGGTTTCTTAGGTTAGATGGCCTTGGGCAAGTACAGAAAGGGCAACAGCCTCAACGGGTGCGGGGCAAAGTCAGGACATGCGGGGACCAAGCAGCAATCGGTATTGAAATTGTCAACTGTCGAAGCTGCGTTGGTAAAGTACCAGAACTTCAAGCGCTGATAGAAAGCACCGAAGCTAAAATCGTTATAGGTACAGAAAGCTGGCTTAAGCCAGAGATAAATTCTGCCGAAATTTTTACAAAGGTACAGACGGTGTTTAGAAAGGATAGATTGCATGCAACCGGTGGTGGAGTGTTCGTCGCTGTTAGTAGTAGTTTATCCTGTAGTGAAGTAGAAGTGGATAGTTCCTGTGAATTATTATGGGTGGAGGTTACACTCAACAGCCGAACTAGGTTAATAATTGGCTCCTTTTACTGCGAAAGCAAAGAGAGCTTCACACCAAGTTTAAACGCAGCCAAAACCTCTCAGACAAACAGAAGCTAAACGATGTCAAAGTTAGCGTAAGGAGGGCTATGCGTGAAGCGTTCAGTGAATTCGAAAGTAAAATTCTATGTACCGACTTGACAGAAAATCCTAGGAAGTTCTGGTCTTACGTTAAATCAGTAAGTGGCTCGAAACAGCATATCCAGACACTACGGGATGATGATGGCATTGAAACAGAGGATGACACGCGTAAAGCTGAAATACTAAACACCTTTTTCCAAAGCTGTTTCACAGAGGAAGACCGCACTGCAGTTCCTTCTCTAAATCCTCGCACAAACGAAAAAACGGCTGACATCGAAATAAGAGTCCAAGGAATAGAAAAGCAACTGGAATCACTCAATAGAGGAAAGTCCACTGGACCTGACGGTATACCAATTCGATTCTACACAGAGTACGCGAAAGAACTTGCCCCCCTTCTATCAGCCGTGTACCGCAAGTCTCTAGCGGAACGGAGGGTTCCAAATGATTGGAAAAGAGCACAAATAAGTATTGTAACAAGGCCGGTCCCATTCCAAAATACCATTATCCACGATGGCGGCCTTGACGTCAGAGACATTATGAAATGTTTTGATAACACCGCAACCATTCCAAAGCATCGTTATTCGACAACAACAAGGTCGCACGCAGTGTATCCGGCACGTGTTGCCTCTCTAGTCTTTATTACCGTAGCGCGGTGTGAGAGAGAGAGAGAGTTAGCGCCATCTCTCTCTATGTCACAACCCCGCGCATACATACACGCGCTAAGCAGGACCTATATAAATCAATGTACGGCCTACCTTACTATCACACTGCTCGTATACTTCATTCATCCAATACTTGTCACGTCTTCGTAATTAAACGTGTAAAAATGAAACGATCACGAACCGCCAGTGACAGCAGCAGTAGCAGCAGCAAACGTGCTCATGTGGACGAAGTTACATTCCCTGGTAAGTACATTTTCAGTATTCTGATATCTACACCCTTTAACTCTGTGTATGAGTGCTACATATCTTTTATAATGCTCTCTATAAAGATCGCTCCTCCACTTGTTCTGTGTGTGTTCCGGCTTACGTTTTTTACCCTTTTGAATCTCTCTCTCTATAAAAATTGCTTATCCACGCCTTTTTTTTTACCTCTAACTTGGGTGTCTGAATCTTTTATTTTAAGTGTTACATTTGTTTTGTACTGCTCTCTATAATTATTGTTCATCCACGTGTTGTATGTTACGTGTTATACCCGTTTTCGATCTCTCTCCGTAAAGTTTCCTAAGTCTTTTAACGGATTCTATGTTTGTGTATGTGTTAAGTCTTATATCCGTTTTGGACATCTCTATGTAAAGAATGACTTTCCACATGTTGTATGTGTTATAATTAATTTACCGTATCCGCTATAAAGATAGAGCTTCCACGTGTTGTGTATCTGTTATATTCGCTGTCCACTGCTCTTTGTAAATATTCCATTTCTTTCCTTTTTTTTTTAAAATTTGCTGGTCCGCTTATTTCTCTATCACTTAACTGAAAGCACACTTCCCTTTCCATATGCCATATTATATTCAGTCTTCTCCATCTTTCTAGATTTCTTCCAGCAAATCATGGCTGATCTAGACAATCAGATCGAGATGGAAAGGGCTCAAGCGCAGCTCGAATGTAAGTACATTTATAATACAATCATACTTCTTAAACTTAAATAATTTCATCTAATATATACCCGTTTCCTGATTGTATACATTTAGTCCTCATAAGCTTGTCTTTTCTTTGTAGATGCGCCTAATTCAGCATTCTGTTCTACCACCCAAAACGATCAAGGAGGCGGCGGTAGCGTTCAAACGGCGCCCGCCACACAGGACACTCAGTCTTTAGAGGAGGAGGAGACCAACCTGCCTGACCCGTTTGAGGAGGAGATCAACCTACCTGAGTGGTTTGAGGATCTACTTGATTTTGGCAATGAGTTGCTCAAACCATGGAGTCAGAGCGGAGAAGGTGAATAATTTTGAACATTAACATTCCTTCACATAACCACAATTATCTACTCTTATTGTTATTATTTATCGCTCTTTTAAATATAAATCACTAAATTAATTTTTTTCCTTATTTATCTTACAGGTATATCACACGGCGTAGGCCGTGTTCCTAGAGCGGTGGTTGCGGGGGCGGGACTCGGGCATATATTACGTGAGAAAATTTTATTATTATTTTTTTTGTTCATACAGAAGTTAATTGGGTAAATTTATATGCTTTTCATATATATATATATATATATATATATATATATATATATATATATATAAATAATGGTCAGCAATATGTAGATGTAAAGAGTTTTTAAATAAGTTTTTTTTAATTTTATTTATTATGATTTTCTTTGAATAAATAATGATTATATTTACATACACACACACTTAACACAAGTTCGCGCTCATTCGCACACTCAGACATGCATGGAAGCACGCAAACTGATACACGCAACAAAACACTCTCATCAACTATTTACACTATGATAAAAGAGCCATACTATTTCCACGCATAGCCCACATTCGTAACATTCACACGCTCATTCCCTCTCTATCACTCAACCAGAGTACCCCACCCCTACTTTCGTTTCAAGTAAATAGTATGAGTATGGGAGGGTTCCCACCCCATCCTCACAAATGACTCTTTTATCGTCATGAGGAGACAGTCCGACTTTAGACTGCAGCACAGTGTACACCTCGTGAGCTCGTGATCGAATGCTAGTTTGTTGAACCATGTGTGGATGAGCGCCTTCAACGCTACGACCGTACAGGCACTGCAAGTAGTCCTCGACCGTAAGCGCACGAGACGCGATCCGTCTAACACCCTATGCCCGTCTCAGAGTGCTCCCGTCTACTGTGCGATATGCATACATTTTCGATCTCAGTCCCACAAACTCTACAATTGGTAAACCATTCGACTCGTCTTTCATGAGACCGATAACCTTCTTGTTCTGTGGAACAATACCATAAGGATTATTGACCTCATAAGAAGAGGTGTCGAATTCTTTACCATTGCACCTAATTACTTCATATGGATCACAGTTCTTGATCCAGTAGATAAAGCTGTCTGTATCCATATAAAGTAATTTTCGATCTACGAAATGAGGTTTCGCAAACTCATAGTGGAATCGGTACATGTAGAATTTGGAGATATCGAGTATACACATCCCCAAATAGATGGGTTTCATAAACTCTACTGCAGTCTTCGACATCTCCACAGCAACAAAGTTTTCATTGAAGATGGTGGCACGTTTAAAATTTGGCCTGGCTAAACATTTTCTCACGCCGTAACGCCCTTCCCATGCGATTCTAATAACAATATCGCGTTCATTTCTTACATTTTGCATAGTTTTCCCGAAAATGGAATTATTCATTAATTTATAAAAGTCTTTTTCAAAATCATTACTCGCGACCGCCCTCTTTTCGGTATTTAGTTCAATATACTCCTTCAACCAGGGGGATTGCTTGAAGGAGATTGCCCGGGTGATTTTAATGAGCTCCATTCCAAATCTGAGACACTGCTGGAGGTTACGATAATGAATAATATACCTCTGCTTATCCCCAACAGTGGCCATCAGTTTAGGGATGGTGCTTCCTCGTGGAATTTGTTGCTCTGGACATAACGGCAAGTCGCTTGTCTCTCCATGCAAATTATTAGGGTACTCGATGTCTGCCTCAAGCACATACCCTACATCAGAATCGGCCGCAAGACCCATTATCTGTCCACCTAATCCCTTCAATTCGTCTTCAGGCACCCATTGGAAACCGGCAACCGGCAGCGGTTGCTTTATAGCATGCCCATATAAATTGTTAACATCTAAGTACAAAATGTAACTAGAATCAAGGGATGCGTTGTACTCGACACCCATCCGCGGATTATTTGCCCTGGCGTGTCTGTGAACACATTGACAAAGTCCGCCGCGGATCCCTCGCTCAAAAAATAGAAGCATTGAAGCATCAGTCAAAAGTTCAATGTTGCAATCCTTTTTTTTTTTTGAGCATAGCGCCCCAGGACAACCCAGGTGCCGTGTAATAAAAGGCAGGGTCCAGAGAGTACGTGGTCATACATACACTCCGGAACTTTTCGAAAACATCTGCAAGCAAACGAACGTCCGTGTCCATGTATAAACTTGCATATTCTCCCAAATTGGGGATGTTGAATTCCTGCCAGACATTAACGGCATGCTCAAAATCTGTGATAGTTATGGTATCGCCAGTGAGAGTACTGGTAAAAGAAGTTATGTCGGGAAGCCTGGTTTCATTGAGTTTTGCCATACTATCAAGATACTCGTACGGGAAAACTCCTTTCTTCGTCGCAAGTTGAAACTTTTCCTCATCGGTAAACGCAGATCGAGTGATATGCATATCATTCCGAGGTAAAGTCTCAACCAGTTTCTGAAGCGAAGTTTGCATAAATCGTAGAGAGTCAAGGAAGCGGAGCGTAATTTTCGGCGTCATTCGTTTTGAAAAAGAAATGTACTTTTCAACACTTTCAGGCAGGATATTGACCTGATCATTCTTCATACCGAACTTAGCCAAGTGCTCAACGAGAAAATGAGCGTCATACCCGCTCAGATTATGAAAAAAGACGGGTATGTGTGTAGGTAACTGATACTTCAAGTTGCATGCTTTGTGGGCTGCATCGCGGAACTTATCCGTAAGATGACAATGGTCTCTACGAGGAGTCTCCGCTTTTCTATCTAAGACCAGCCCGCAAATATGACAATTAACAGCCTTTTCATACAAGTCATCATTTTCCTTTGATTTGGAGCTTGTGAACTTGCCAAGAAAGTTTTTCAAGCTCTGTGAGAAGCCAAACCGCCGGGTCGTTCCCTACATAAGACTGATAGCTATTAAGTTTACAATCATATGCGCATACAACTTGGTACGCAGCCGCATAAGGTACGTGGTTTTGTGTGAAGGTTGTGTGTGAGGCTAAGGGGTTCCCTTCACAACGAGTAATAGGAGCCAGCAAGCATTCAAAATCGGCGTACACAACAAAAGGACAACACTGCTGGTGGTGAGCATTTTTAAATTTAATGAAGTTATTTTCCTCAGTGGGCATAACAACACGTACCGGGTCCTTCCATGCACAATCTAATAGATGTGTCGCTAATAACTCTTGAGATGAAAAATAATTCAAACACGTTATACACTCCTGGAAATTGAAATAAGAACACCGTGAATTCATTGTCCCAGGAAGGGGAAACTTTATTGACACATTCATGGGGTCAGATACATCACATGATCACACTGACAGAACCACAGGCACATAGACACAGGCAACAGAGCATGCACAATGTCGGCACTAGTACAGTGTATATCCACCTTTCGCAGCAATGCAGGCTGCTATTCTCCCATGGAGACGATCGTAGAGATGCTGGATGTAGTCCTGTGGAACGGCTTGCCATGCCATTTCCACCTGGCGCCTCAGTTGGACCAGCGTTCGTGCTGGACGTGCAGACCGCGTGAGACGACGCTTCATCCAGTCCCAAACATGCTCAATGGGGGACAGATCCGGAGATCTTGCTGGCCAGGGTAGTTGACTTACACCTTCTAGAGCACGTTGGGTGGCACGGGATACATGCGGACGTGCATTGTCCTGTTGGAACAGCAAGTTCCCTTGCCGGTCTAGGAATGGTAGAACGATGGGTTCGATGACGGTTTGGATGTACCGTGCACTATTCAGTGTCCCCTCGACGATCACCAGTGGTGTACGGCCAGTGTAGGAGATCGCTCCCCACACCATGATGCCGGGTGTTGGCCCTGTGTGCCTCGGTCGTATGCAGTCCTGATTGTGGCGTTCACCTGCACGGCGCCAAACACGCATACGACCATCATTGGCACCAAGGCAGAAGCGAGTCTCATCGCTGAAGACGACGCGTCTCCATTCGTCCCTCCATTCACGCCTGCCGCGACACCACTGGAGGCGGGCTGCACGATGTTGGGGCGTGAGCGGAAGACGGCCTAACGGTGTGCGGGACCGTAGCCCAGCTTCATGGAGACGGTTGCGAATGGTCCTCGCCGATACCCCAGGAGCAACAGTGTCCCTAATTTGCTGGGAAGTGGCGGTGCGGTCCCCTACGGCACTGCGTAGGATCCTACGGTCTTGGCGTGCATCCGTGCGTCGCTGCGGTCCGGTCCCAGGTCGACGGGCACGTGCACCTTCCGCCGACCACTGGCGACAACATCGATGTACTGTGGAGACCTCACGCCCCACGTGTTGAGCAATTCGGCGGTACGTCCACCCGGCCTCCCGCATGCCCACTATACGCCCTCGCTCAAAGTCCGTCAACTGCACATACGGTTCACGTCCACACTGTCGCGGCATGCTACCAGTGTTAAAGACTGCGAAGGAGCTCCGTATGCCACGGCAAACTGGCTGACACTGACGGCGGCGGTGCACAAATGCTGCGCAGCTAGCGCCATTCGACGGCCAACACCGCGGTTCCTGGTGTGTCCGCTGTGCCGTGCGTGTGATCATTGCTTGTACAGCCCTCTCGCAGTGTCCGGAGCAAGTATGGTGGGTCTGACACACCGGTGTCAATGTGTTCTTTTTTCCATTTCCAGGAGTGTACAAATGTGTTGTTTATGATCATTTTTACTTAACTGGGAGGAAATGAGTCGGGACATGTCTTTGATCCAGACGTAGTGATAATTATCACGTTCGGAGAAGAGCAGCATGTTGACATGCAACTCTCGCTCACCTGCAAATTTTGAGAAATGGAGGGGGCCTACTAGTGTATGCTTGTTCTGCTCATCTGACTTGCTTTTCTTCTCCAGGCCGTAAACGTGGACCGATATTGCGGTATTCTGAGCCTCAAACTTAGGTATGTCCTGGATTCTTAAAGGGAACTCTATTCCGTCAAAGTTATACTGTCTCTTAATATCTTTGACTTTGTAACTGCTGGGACGCTCGGGATGATGTCTGTAATTGTAATTTCTCTCGCAAGCCAGGACTGACCATGCAAAACACGCATTATCATACTTATTTTGAACATTAATGCATGCTTGCTTTTTCTCAATATCTATAGGGAGTTTAATATAACTGGACCCTCCATTCATTGGATCATAGACATGTATATGGATGTCGAGGTGTGGTATACTGCTGAGCGCTTTAGCGGATCCACGTACTTCCATCTCGGAAAATCGGGCCATAATAGCGCTCAAGGTGGATTCTCGATACCACTCAGCAATCGATGTGCTCCGAGAAATAACGCCATTGTCACCCCATATATAATGCAGAGTAGTCGTCTCCGCGTCACCTTGGTGTTTAGGGGGGTGACTCAGTTCACAGCATAACACAGCACTGCATTTAAAGGCGTTAAATTCCGGATCTTCTAAGAGTTTGAGGAACTCGGTCTCCAAGACGGGGAGGCACGCCTCCAAAAACCTTACAGGATCGCGATACCTCCCGCCTGGATTCTCAATTCTGGTGAAAGAGATTCGCCCCTCAAACGCTCTAGCAACTGCTGAGTATTCTAAGGGAGTCATTACGCCGTTATTCTGATCGAATTCGTTATCGATAGGACGGGGGAGAGAACTACCGCTAGCCATAAGGAAATTACTATTATTACTGTTGCTACAACTAGGAGTCCACCCGATAGATGAATGGGCTGGTGATGAGTGATCGTAATCATCATCATTTGCGGGGAGAGGTATACGTCTCGGAACGCATACCTTGCGTGGGCGGCGGCGGCGAGCTGATGCTTCTAGAGGAGGAGGGGGTGACAGCCGGTTTGAAGAGCCAGGCTGTGGCGACGGCGGACGGGCTGCGCTGCTGCCTCTACCTGCCGGTGGCGTGGAGGCTCGGTGTTGTTGTTTTTCGCAGCCAAACGGTTGCGACAGCGCTGGGGGAGGAGCTGGCGCGTGTTCTGCATCCGCCTCCCGCGAAGCCCTTATAGGGGCTACGCAAGGCGCGGCGTGTCTTTGCGGTTCGGTGCGCCCGAGTCCCGCCCCCGCAACCACCGCTCTAGGAACACGGCCTACGCCGTGTGATATACCTGTAAGATAAATAAGGAAAAAAATTAATTTAGTGATTTATATTTAAAAGAGCGATAAATAATAACAATAAGAGTAGATAATGGTGGTTATGTGAAGGAATGTTAATGTTCAAAATTATTCACCTTCTCCGCTCTGACTCCATGGTTTGAGCAACTCATTGCCAAAATCAAGTAGATCCTCAAACCACTCAGGTAGGTTGATCTCCTCCTCAAACGGGTCAGGCAGGTTGGTCTCCTCCTCCTCTAAAGACTGAGTGTCCTGTGTGGCGGGCGCCGTTTGAACGCTACCGCCGCCTCCTTGAACGTTTTGGGTGGTAGAACCGAATGCTGAATTAGGCGCATCTACAAAGAAAAGACAAGCTTATGAGGACTAAATGTATACAATCAGGAAACGGGTATATATTAGATGAAATTATTTAAGTTTAAGAAGTATGATTGTATTATAAATGTACTTACATTCGAGCTGCGCTTGAGCCCTTTCCATCTCGATCTGATTGTCTAGATCAGCCATGATTTGCTGGAAGAAATCTAGAAAGATGGAGAAGACTGAATATAATATGGCATATGGAAAGGGAAGTGTGCTTTCAGTTAAGTGATAGAGAAATAAGCGGACCAGCAAATTTAAAAAAAAAGGAAAGAAATGGAATATTTACAAAGAGCAGTGCACAACGAATATAACAGATACACAACACGTGGAAGCTCTATCTTTATAGCGGATACGGTAAATTAATTATAACACATACAACATGTGGAAAGTCATTCTTTACATAGAGATGTCCAAAACGGATATAAGACTTAACACATACACAAACACAGAATCCGTTAAAAGACTTATGAAACTTTACAGAGAGAGAGATCGAAAACGGGTATAACACGTAACATACAACACGTGGATGAACAATAATTATAGAGAGCAGTACAAAACAAATGTAACACTTAAAATAAAAGATTCAGACACCCAAGTTAGAGGTAAAAAAAAAGGCGTGGATAAGCAATTTTTATAGAGAGAGAGATTCAAAAGGGTAAAAAACGTAAGCCGGAACACACACAGAACAAGTGGAGGAGCGATCTTTATAGAGAGCATTATAAAAGATATGTAGCACTCATACACAGAGTTAAAGGGTGTAGATATCAGAATACTGAAAATGTACTTACCAGGGAATGGAACTTCGTCCACATGAGCACGTTTGCTGCTACTGCTGCTGCAGTCACTGGCGACTCGTGATCGTTTCATTTTTACACGTTTAATTACGAAGACGTGACAAGTATTGGATGAATGAAGTATACGAGCAGTGTGAGAGTGAGGTAGGCCGTACATTGATTTATATAGGTCCTGCCTAGCGCGTGTATGTATGCGCGGGGTTGTGACATAGAGAGAGATGGCGCTAACTCTCTCTCTCACACACACCCCGCTACGATAATAAAGACTAGAGAGGCAACACGTGCCGGATACACTGCGTGCGACCTTGTTGTAGCCGAATAACGATGCTTTGGAATGGTTGCGGTGTTATCAAAACATTTCATAATGTCTCTGACGTCAAGGCCGCCATCGTGGATAATGGTATTTTGGAATGGGACCGGCCCAGTTACAATACTCAGATAGTCCCAGTCTTCAAGAAGGGTCGTCGAGCAGATGCGCAAAACTATAGACCTATATCTCTGACGTCGACTGTTGTAGAATTTTAGAACATGTTTTTTGCTCGAGTATCATGTCGTTTTAGGAAACCCAGAATATACTATGTAAGGAATCAACATGGATTCCGGAGACAGCGATCGTGTGAGACCCAACTCGCTTTATTTGTTCATGAGACCCAGAAAATATTAGATACCGGCTCCCAGGTAGATGCTATTTTTCTTGACTTCCGGAAGGCGTTCGATACAGTTCCGCACTGTCGCCTGATAAACAAAGTAAGAGCCTACGGAATATCAGACCAGCTATGTGGCTGGATTGAAGAGTTTTTAGCGAACAGAACACAGCATGTTGTTATCAATGGAGAGACGTCTACGGACGTTAAAGTAACCTCTGGCGTGCCACAGGGGAGTGTTATGGGACTATTGCTTTTCACAATATATATAAATGACCTAGTAGATAGTGTCGGAAGTTCCATGCGGCTTTTCGCGGATGATGCTGTAGTGTACAGAGAAGTTGCAGCATTAGAAAATTGTAGCGAAATGCAGGAAGATCTGCAGCGGATAGGCACTTGGTGCAGGGAGTGGCAACTGACCCTTAACATAGACAAATGTAATGTATTGCGAATACATAGAAAGAAGGATCCTTTATTGTATGATTATATGATAGCGGAACAAAGACTGGTAGCAGTTACTTCTGTAAAATATCTGGGAGTATGCGTGCGGAACGATTTGAAGTGGAATGATCATATAAAATTAATTGTTGGTAAGGCGGGTACCAGGTTGAGATTCATTGGGAGAGTGCTTAGAAAATGTAGTCCATCAACAAAGGAGGTGGCTTACAAAACACTCGTTCGACCTATACTTGAGTATTGCTCATCAGTGTGGGATCCGTACCAGATCGGTCTGACGGAGGAGATAGAGAAGATCCAAAGAAGAGCGGCGCGTTTCGTCTCAGGGTTATTTGGTAACCGTGATAGCTTTACGGAAATGTTTAATAAGCTCAAGTGGCAGACTCTGCAAGAGAGGCGCTCTGCATCGCGGTGTAGCTTGCTCGTCAGGTTTCGAGAGGGTACGTTTCTGGATGAGGTATCGAATATATTGCTTCCCGCTACTTATACCTCCCGAGGAGATCACGAATGTAAAATTAGAGAGATTAGAGCGCGCACGGAGGCTTTCAGACAGTCGTTCTTCCCGCGAACCATACGCGACTGGAACAGGAAAGGGAGGTAATGACAGTGGCACGTAAAGTGCCCTCCGCCACACACCATTGGGTGGCTTGCGGAGTATAAATGTAGATGTAGATGTATATATAATCAGTGCGGGCGTGAGAGCTTTGTTACATCCTGTTAAACAAACGGAAAAATGGAGGCGGTACAATTGGAGAGCGATCCGCCTTCATCAAGATGCATAAGCAATTCATTAATAGTTTATATATATATATATATATATATATATATATATATATATATATGAATTACAAAAAACTAATAATAAAAAAATTGCATGGCGCGAGATTCGATCCGGCGACTTTCGGGTTACGAAGCCGAGCGCTTACCGCTATGCCGCGACGCTGTAAAAAATTCTTAGTCGTAGAGAGTATTTCACCGCAACGGTTTCTTTTAACTGTCAATTTTCTCGACAACGGCTGAGAAGTGCATCTTGCTGCTTCGCCACATTACACCTCTGGCCATGAGCTTTTATTATGCGCAGTATGAATCGAATCTGAATTTCACAATTGGCGGCCTCCCCTTGTAAGACAGATACTCAGATAGTCTCCTACGTCGTTAATAAACAGGGCTATTACAAATGATTGAAGCGATTTCATAAATTCACTGTAGCTCCATTCATTGACATATGGTCACGACACACTACAGATACGTAGAAAAACTCATAAAGTTTTGTTCGGCTGAAGCCGCACTTCAGGTTACTGCCACCAGAGCGCTCGAGAACGCAGTGGGACAAAATGGCGACAGGAGCCGAGAAAGCGTATGTCGTGCTTGAAATGCACTCACATCAGTCAGTCATAACAGTGCAACGACACTTCACGACGAAGTTCAACAAAGATCCACCAACTGCTAACTCCATTCGGCGATGGTATGAGCAGTTTAAAGCTTCTGGATGCCTCTGTAAGGGGAAATCAACGGGTCGGCCTGCAGTGAGCGAAGAAACGGTTGAAGGCGTGCGGGCAAGTTTCACGCGTAGCCCGCGGAAGTCGACGAATAAAGCAAGCAGGGAGCTAAACGTACCACAGCCGACGGTTTGGAAAATCTCATGGAAAAGGCTAAAGCAGAAGCTTACCGTTTACAATTGCTACAAGCCCTGACACCCGATGACAAAGTCAAACGCTTTGAATTTTCGGCGCGGTTGCAACAGCTCATGGAGGAGGATGCGTTCAGTGCGAAACTTGTTTTCAGTGATAAAGCAACATTTTTTCTTAATGGTGAAGTGAACAGACACAATGTGCGAATCTGGCGGTAGAGAATCCTCACGCATTCGTGCAGCAAATTCGCAGTTCACCAAAAGTTAACGTGTTTTGTGCAATCTCACGGTTTAAAGTTTACGGCCCCTTTTTCTTCTGCGAAAAAAACATTACAGGACACGTGTATCTGGACATGCTGGAAAATTGGCTCATGCCACAACTGGAGACCGACAGCGCCGACTTCATCTTTCAACAGGATGGAGCTCCACCGCACTTCCATCATGATGTTCGGCATTTCTTAAACAGGAGATTGGAAAACCAATGGATCGGTCGTGGTGGAGATCATGTTCAGCAATTCATGTCATGGCCTCCACGCTCTCCCGAATTAACCCCATGCGATTTCTTTCTGTGGGGTTATGTGAAAAATTCAGTGTTTAAACCTCCTCTACCTAGAAACGTGCCAGAACTGCGAGCTCGCATCAACGATGCTTTCGAACTCATTGATGGGGACATGCTGCGCCGAGTGTGGGAGGAACTTGATTATCGGCTTGATGTCTGCCGAATTACTAAAGGGGCACATATCGAACATTTGTGAATGCCTAAAAAAACTTTTTGAGTTTTTGTATGTGTGTGCAAAGCATTGTGAAAATATCTCAAGTAATAAAGTTATTGTAGAGCTGTGAAATCGCTTCAATCATGCATGCCCTGTAGATCAGGATCAATAGAGGGCCTATAGCACTTCCTTGTGGAGCGCCGGATATTACTTCTGTTTTACTCGATGACGTTCCGTCTACTACTACGAACTGTGACCTTTCTGACAGGAAATCACGAATCCATTCACACAACTGAGGCGATACTCCGCAGGCACGCAGTTTGGTTAGAAGACGCTTGTGAGGAACGGTGTCGAAGGCCTTCTGGAAATCTAAAAATATGGAATCAATTTGATATCCCCTGCCGATAGCACTTATTACTTGATGAGTATAAAGAGATAGTTGTGTTTCACAAGAACGATATTTTCTGAAACCGAGCTGACTATGTGACAATGAATCGTTTTCTTCGAGGTACTTCATAATGTTCGAAAACAGTATATGTTCCAAAATCCTACTGCAAATCGACGTTATTGATATAGGCTTGTAATTCAGCGGATTACTCCTGCTTCCCTTTTTGGGTATTGGTGTGACTTGAGCAATTTTCCATTCTTTAGGTACGGATCTTTCTGTGAGCGAGTGGTTGTACGTAATTGCTAAATATGGAGCTATTGTCTCCGCATACCCTGAGAGGAACCTGACTGGTATACAATCTGGACCGGAGGCCTTGCCTTTATTACGTGATTTAAGCTGCTTCGTTACTCCAAGGATATCTACTTCTATGTTTCTCATCTTGGCAGTTGTTCTTGATTGGAATTCAGGAATATTTACTTCGTCTTCTTTGGTGAAGGAGTTTCGGAAAGCCGTGTTTAATAACTCTGCTTTAGTGGCACTGTCATCAGCGACTTCACCGTTGTTATCGCGCAGTGAAGGTATTGATTGCGTCTTGCCACTGGTGTGCTTTATGTATGACCAGAATCTCTTTGGATTTTCTGCCAGATTTCGAGAAAGAATTTCGTTGTGGAAATTATTAAAAGCATCTCGCATTGAAGTACGCGCCGTATTTCGAACTTCTGTAAAACTTTACCAATCTTGGGGATTTTGCGTTCTCTTAAATTTGGCATGCTTTTTCCGTTATTCCTGCAACGACGATCTGACCAGTTTTTACGTACCATGAGGGATCAGAATTATTAATTTATGTGGTATATGTCTCTCAATTGCTGTCGATACTATCTCATTGAAAATATTCCACAACTTTTCTACACTTACATGATCACATCGGAAGGAGTGAAAACTGTCTCTTAAAAAGGCGTTAAGAGCATTTACACCAGCTTTTTTAAATAGATATACTTTGCGTTTGTTTTTGGTGGTTGTAGGTGTTACGGTATTCAGCCTAGAAGCAACTGCCTTGTGGTCGCTAATCCCTGTATTCGTCACAATACTCACTATTTGTCCAGGATTATTTGTTGCTAAAAGGTCAAGTATGCTTTCGCAACCATTTTCGCTTCGAGTGGGCTCATGAACTAATTGTTCATAATAATTTTCTGAGAAAGCATTCAGTAGAACTTCGGATGACGTTTTATACCTGCCGCCGGCTTCAAACGTGTAGTTTTTCCAGCATATCGAGAGTAGATTAAAGTTATCACCGACTATAATTGTATGAGCGGGGTACTTATTTAAAATGAGACTCAAGTTTTCATTGAACTGTTCAGCAACTACGTCTTCTGGGTCAGGGGTCGGTAAAACGATCCAATTAATAAAATGGCTCTGAGCACTATGGGACTTAACTTCGGAGGTCATCAGTCCCCTAGAACTCAGAACTACTTAAACCTAACTAACCTAAGGACATCACACACATCCATGCCCGAGGCAGGATTCGAACCTGCGACCGTAGCGGTCGCGCGGTTCCAGACTGTAGCGCCTAGAACCGCTCGGCCACTCCGGCCGGCGATCCAATTAATAGTTTAGTCCGATTGTCAGGTATAACCCCTACTCATACTATTTCACACGAAGTATCTATTTCAATTTCGCTGCAAGGCAAACTACCTCCGACAACAATAAATACTCAATCACCAACTGTATTTAATCTATCCTTTGTGAACACTGTCAGATCGTTTGAAAAAATTTCGGCCGAACTTATTTCCGACTTTAACCAGCTCTCTGTACCTACAACTATTTGGGCATCAGTGCTTTCTATTAGGGCTTGGAGCTCTGGTTCTTTCCCAACACAGGTACGACAATTTACAACTACAATACCAATCGTTTCTACAACTACCTTAACGTGTTTACTTGCTCACTTTTAGGCGAACGTCCCTTCTGTGGTTCCCTGAGACCCTCTAACCTAAAAAAACCGCCCAGTCCTTTCCACACAGCCCACGCTGCCCGTGTAGCCGCCTCCTGTGTGTAGTGGATTCGTGGCCTATTAAGCGAAACCCGGAAACCCACCACCCGATGGCGCAAGGAAAGGAATCTGCAACATACACGGTCACAGAACAGTCTGATCCTCTGATTCAGACCATCCACTCGGCTCTGCACCAACGGACCACAGTCGATTCTATCGACAATGCTGCAGATGGTGAGCTCCGCCTTAATCTGGGAAGCAAGACTGGCAGTCTTTACCATTTTCACTATCCTCCCGAAACCAGACAGAATCTGCTCCGATCCAAAGCGACACGCGTCATTGGTAACGACATGTGCCACCACCTGCAGTTGGCTGCACCCTTTCATCCACTTCTGTCATCGGACTGAAGCATACCTTCATCTTGGGCTCCATGCCATCCCACCTTCGGCCCCAGAATTTAGGGGTTGGTTTTGCAATGACCACTACTGACTGGTGGGAGCCATCCTGGTGTTCCTCAGGAGTCACTCGACTGTCATCTGATGTAGCCTCGGTTCAGATTATGGTGAGGGCGACAGGAGTTATTTCAGATTTTAATGACATATGAAGGTCCGCAGGATAGAAACAATCTAAGTGAAGATGACAGTCCTTCACTGTTCCGTCCGGTTTTAACGATTATACTAGCGTCCAGAATTAAAGCAACAAACGGAAACTGTGCAAGGTTTCGTTTATTTTGCAGTAAAACAGTGTAAACAGCTGATGGTAAACTAAAAACAATGTGAAGAATACAGATCGTAAACAACTGCAGTATGCATAACGGGCAATAAAAATTTTCTTCGTTTTTTCCGAATTAACGGATTTGCGCACAGCTGGTTCATGTGCTCAGCAGGGAGTTGGACCAACTCTGGCAGCAAAGTAGGCCTGACAACGTTACGGCATACTATGAATGATGTCATCAATATCCCGTTGAGGCAATAAGACCCATTCTTCTCCCAGAGCTCCTCGCAAGTCTTGGAGTGTGGTTGGTGGATGGTGATGTGGTGCAACCCGTCTCCCAAGTGCACTCCAGATGAGCTCTATGACATTCAAATCGGGAGAAGTAGCAGGTCACGTCATGCGTGCTGTATCATTCGTTTCCAAGAAAACTTCAACCACCCGTGCTCAATGAGGCTGAGCATTATCGTCCATTAATAAGAAGCCTTGGCCCACAGCACCACGCAGTAACCGCTCAGTACGTCCCAAGATCTCTTCACGACACCTGCCAGCAATTGAACCTTGCCGATGCGTCCATACAATTTTATGACGATGTGTTCGAGTGGTCAACATAATCCCTGCTCACGCCATTAGCTATCTTATTCGATATCGGTCTCTTTACACAATGTTTGGGTCCCGAAATCGTGTTCCACATGCCCTACGGAAACGAATCCGTCGAGAATCATTCTCCAGACGAAATCGAACTCATCTGTGAAGAGAACATTGTCCCACTCTTCGATCGTTCAGGTGGCTTGTGAACGACTCAATTTGTGAAGACGCGTCAGGCGTACAGCACGTCTCCGACAGTAAAAGCCTTTCTGTCCCTTCCGTACACCGTTTACCTCGATACAACAAGTCCAGTGAATGCTGGGAAGTCAGAAACCAGCTGCCATGCAGTACTAAGGCGGTACCGTCGTGCCCTAACAGCCAAATAACGGTTCTCTCTTTCTGATGTCATACGTCGTCCGCCCTGCCCTGGTCTTCGGAATAAAGTTTGGGTTTCTATAAACTGGCACCACATCCGAGAAACAACAGAACGATTTACATAAAGCTATCGGCCCACATCAATTTGCAATTGTCCTACTTCCATTCTTCCTATGGTAATCCATCGCAGAGAGCCTGATAGGCGTGTTCTCTGTCCCATACTGAACCGTCTATAGCTGTGTGCACAACGGCTGTGGATGTTGAACTACACGGCAAACATTATCGCGTTTGGTAGGTACTCTGGCGGCATTGTTGGTGTGGTTGTCCGTTGACCGGAATGCCATCTTCGGAGTAGAACGCGATCGTACGGACATCTATTGACAGTTTGCATGCTTATATCGTGAATTATCACAGGACGGGGAAATAGCGATTTGTTGCTTTAATTTAGGACACCGGTGTATTTTAGTGTACTCCCGTCTCTGACGCAGCTTGACTTGGTCTCGTAATACTTCCTCTCGCTATGGAAGGTGAGGTGTGCGTATCAAACAGGCTGCAGCATATGCACGCTGACTGGAGGACGGTGTGCTGAAACTGTCTTTGCTGACACACTGAATTTTGCGTTGGCGGGGACGGTCAGGGCCTCCACCTCAGAGCCAGGGTCTAGCAGCGGGACATCGAAGGCCTTTCTCGTTGTAACCAGTGGTGTCCTAGTGGAGCGACAGCAAACAATGCTGACCAGGGAGATGTACCATCAACTGTAGCTAGGTTTGCTGCGTCTAGCGGCAGCGATCACACAGGGGCATGGAGCTGGGTGGTCGTCCTGAAAAGTCTCAGACCAAGAGCCAGTGGCGAGTGAGCTATTGTAGACAATGGCGGAGTGTTGTCTACCAAGGGGCCTGGGTGATTAGGTGGAGGTCGGTGATTCGCGGCGCAGTAAAGATTTTAATAATTACGTCACCGTCACAGTGCAGACTCCAGGGTTGTGTTTGACACAGACTAGGTGCAGCAACATTCCCTAGCTGTCCGGATGGAAGATGAGTTTGCTCCAAGAGTTTAACTGCAGCTCTCTAGCACTGACCATGTGTAAGAAGCCGCGTTTCTGCCTCAGAGGCCTGTGGCTAAAGTGCAGATGTGGCTGTGTGGTAGTGGGACCAACTGCAAAAACTTCCTGATGGTTGGGCAATGTCCCAGGCTGTTGACTTGTGGAAGTTTGGTATGGAAAGTTCTACCGCTGCAAGGCTGCTATGTAGGCATGTCGATGTCCAGCAATGGTTACTGCTCGCGACTTGGTAATCTACCTATGGCAGTGAGCACTGGCTATGGTCTAGGCTGTTACACGTTACAATAATGGTGCCATCTGCTAAAAGAATTAATTCTACTTGTAAAATAGACGGAAGATCGGTTAAACATATGAAAAACAACGGTATTCTTAAGACTCAGCCTTCTTAAACCCCACAAAAGGTTTTTCCCAGTCAGTGGAATCATCTCCGGGCTATTTTGGTTAAATACTTCTGAATAACTTCCTGCATCTTTTACTTATGTATGACATTAAACGTTGTTTGGCTTTACCATTAACTCCATAGAAACTTTGTTTATCTAGGAGAATATTATGGCTTACACAGTACAGTGATTTAGACAGGCCACAGAAAAGATCACCTGATGCGAATTTATATATGTGGCAAGAACAAACACCATTTGGATCCTGCAGCCACTACGAATCAAGACACAAAGGAATTAAAGACATTAGTTGCCAGTGGGCAATGATTTATATCAGTGGGAAAGTTGAACATTTGTGTTGAACCAGAAAGGTGTCCAAAAGAACGGGCACTAACCATATATAATTAAGACGAGGATGGACAATGATCCCTTCAGTTTAGATGCACACCGAGCTCGAACTCTTACGGGAATTGGCGAAATGCCGAGAGAAATGAGGATACTCGACAATTGGCACTAAAGCAAGAGTGTGTGGAAAAGTTGAATGGTTCAAATGGCTCTGAGCACTATGGGACTCAACTGCTGTGGTCATCAGTCCCCTAGAACTTAGAACTACTTAAACCTAACTAACCTAAGGACATCACACACATCCATGCCCGAGGCAGGATTCGAACCTGCGACCGTAGCAGTCGCACGGTTCCGGACTGCGCGCCTAGGAAAAGTTGAGAATTTGGGTCTGATAGGAGGCGTGCTATGATAGCCCGTGCAATTGCAGTCACCACTGAGTCCGGATGGCATAGTGGTCAAATCGTCTGCTTAATAAGCAGGACACCCGGTTTCAAAGCCCTGTTTGGGACAAATTTTCAACTTTGCCCATTGATACCAGTCAGTAATGTCTTTAATTCCCTTGTGTCTTAATGCAGTTTTGATATGTAATGTATGTAAAATTAAAGTTTGATCATGAGATGGCAATCTCAACTGAGTAACTCTCTTGAAGTTCAAATTGTGATTTACTAAGGATGTTGTTGTTGCTCATGTCGTTTAATTTCTCAAGAATTTGGGAAGATGATTTCAGTAGTGTAAAAAAATGGTTCAAATGGTTCTGAGCACTATGCGACTTAATTTCTGAGGTCATCAGTCGCCTAAAACTTAGAACTAATTAAACCTAACTAACCTAAAGACATCACACACATCCATGCCCGAGGCAAGACTCGAACCAGCGACCGTAGCGGTCGCTCTGCTCCAGATTGTAGCGCCTAGAACCGCACGGCCACTCCGGCCGGCTCAGTAGTGTATATTGGAGGTAGTTATAGATATCTTTCTTATTCTTGAAGTCACCGCAGGAGAATGTGGAACTGTGTGCTACTCTCTGAGTCTGTCTCCATACAAATGGAATAATGCAATATTACATCTTTTCCCATATGGAGGGCAGTTATGAGCTTTCCGTCACACCCAGCACTTTCTTGTCCTACCGTTGTTATTAAAAGCCTTTGCGTTTCGGTATGTCGCCTTCAGTGCAAGCGGCGAGCCACTTAAAAACCACATATAGGAGGACCTGCCGAAACTGGTATCTTGCTGGACAGCGGACTGACGGACACTGTAACTGGTAAAGTGACGGGTGGCTGGCGTGTGAAAGTATGTTGAGAGAATCATGCGCTGGTCATACCGGTGCAGTCACCGAAATCTCCGAACCGGTATCTAAATGAATAATAATATATTAAAAGCAGCTTATCGTTAGGATACTAAGACTCAGGGGAAGTCTCAATAATAATAAAAAGACATGACAATACAAAATAAATCGATAATACATAAAAGTTTTCAGTAATAAATAGATATCACGCTTAACATAAACACTCATGAAAGGTTGTTAAGAAGTTGTAGGGAGTGCAATTCAAAGAGTTAGTAGAGCTGGGGGCCTCCACAGATAGCGGACGCTTAGGGATGGCCTACCTCAGAGTCAGATGCAATGTAATTGAAATATTCAGCTTCAGATGATTGGGTCTATAATATGTGTGCAAGATAAGTCAGAGAAAGAATCCCATACGTCGTTTTAGCAGTGCAATGCTAACGTTTATATGTATTCTATGAATTATTTTGCATACTGAACTGCCATCAACAGACGATGCGATGCAGAATGAAACTGTTAATTACAAAGAGTACTATATAATCTACACAGTACATAGCCTCTTATCAACCAAAGTTATTCATGTATCTCATCTAAGACCAACAACGAGTTACAGGAAAATGAAGCAGACATTGATCGTTAAGTGGCAATAAGAGAGCAACATGGCACCGCCAAAAGATCGTGAAGAAATGTGCATGCAAGATGTAATAAAATAGACTGCTGTATCGTTTCACCCGTAAGTTGTTGGAGAAATAGTAAATTAGTGTCATTGACGGGCAGCAGCTTAAGTAATAATAGAGGTAGCATATAACCTTGATAGATGACACATACCTCAGATGTGACATCAGTTGTGAGGACACAATAACAGGTCAAATTAGATATGACACCCACGAAAGGGCGTATGTAACATACCTGATTCTTGCAGTCACGGTTTCTTTATTATCTGTAGAAGCATACTGTAAATTGTGGCAGGTAGTTCACATCACTAGAGAGTACTGATTGGTGTATACGAATAATAAGGCAACTATCGTTTGCACATGACACTATAGTTTGGTGTGGACCTAGAATCTTTAGTTAACTGACGTTCACGATCCTATGCTCTGATTAGCTGGTAGTGTGCTGGATGTTCAGCAAAACGAGTAACTCATTATCTGTTAAATAAAGGGCAAATAGGAATTTTTACAAGAATATCTTACACAAAAGAATACAAGAATACAATCTCTCACTAATGTAGTCAGTAGAATGTACAGATGAAAATAATGTGGTAGTAACATCTACATCTACATGGATACTCTGTACATGACGTTTAAGTTCGTGGCAGAGGGTAAACCACAAGAAAAGTTATGACAGCTCAAATAACTTCGAGCACTGTCGTGCTGTTACAAACGGTACCTTGTGGAAGTGATCTGTTCTGACAGCAAGTAGATTTCAGGTCTTGCCAGCAGGCAGTAAAACTGAGTAATGGTAGGATTGGAAGTTAAATTACAGATTTGATCTGCAGTCTGTACAAATGTTTAGGGTCCCAGTACAGGAAGCATTTTGAACATTACTCAGAAACACCAATCACTGACACACTTGCTTTATTAATAGCACGAGAACACTGTCATTTCATCCGTACAACAACATGAAAGTCGGTATACGTTATAAAAAAAACCAAAGAGAAAATATTTCCTCAAGGCTCAAAGATGTTATTACTTCCTGAATTGTAGTCTCTGATATATTTCACATCTATGGTGGCAGGAGTTACCCAAAACATGTTCAAATGTGTGTAAAATCTTATGGGACTTAGCTGCTAAGGTCATCAGTCCCTAAGCTTACACACAACTTAACCTAAATTATTCTAAGGACAAACACACACACCCATGCACGAGGGAGGACTCGAACCTTCGCCGGGACCAACCGGGACCGCTCGGCTAATCCCGCGCGGCGAAATATTATCTCATCTTCCTGATTTTTGTCTACCTTACCTACTAACGTTTTCTGATCTACATGTGTAAGTTGGATATTTATTCTCGTTACTCACCGTCTGTAATGGTAGACCCGTAAATGCACACATGTCTCACTACCAACGCCGGTACTTTGCCAGAGTCTGGAGCTCAGCATCCCTATATGTTGCCTTCCTCTTCTTTCTTGTGGTTCTTCCGTGTCTCTTTTCCCCACACACAGATCTTACTAAATATTAGTGTCAGCCAGGAGACTGATACCTGCCTCCCAGCTACTGTAGGATACGCAGTTGGTCAAGTAATAGCTGGACCATTTTCTCTCTTGGTTGCATGTACTGCAGTGATTGTAGGGCTGCAAAGAAAGTGGGCCACAGGACAAACAGTTTGTCCCAAAGATGCCTCACTGCTTTAATGCCTTCAGGATGGCGTGGAGCTCTGCTGTTAATACACTGTATTCACAAGAAAGACGAATCTTGAATACACGAATGGGACATACTTCTAAACAACCAAAGAAGTTCCCATATTGAAACTTAAAATGTGGAGTGCAATCTTTCTTATAATGCATCAAATATGAAACAACTTTGTAGTTCTGTGGCATACAAGGTGGAGATCTGTTCCAGCCTTAGTTTAAAACATTAAAACCAGCCACACCATTCTTAAAAAGACAACAACTCACGAAAATCCAATACGGCCCCGTCACTCGTTGTCGATTGTGGAAAAGCCTTTCTCTTGCCGGCCGAGAAACTGTATCATGTGCGTGTGTGTTCGGCGCAGGCAGTGTTTTGTAGGCCTGTTGCAACAACAAGAGTCGTTGCTTGATATGGAGCAGCAGCTCACTAGCCTCAGCCAAAACGCTTCATATAGGGGAGGTTGTAAATGACCTAGTGGCCAATCAGAGTCCTTCATAGTGCACCACGTCCTAAATTTTTAAATAAGGAAGTCGTACGAACCCATACACTGCGGACCCAAAATCTGGCCCAGATCACACGAACACTCTGTAAAACTGGAGCAGACTTCTTCGGTCTGCTTCCCATGAATTGTGACTAAGGCATTTTAAAATATGGAGTGCTCCTAGGGACGATTATTTCAGATTCCTAAGATGTGGCAGCCATCTAAGTTGAGAGTCAAATGGGAGGCCCATAAATATGACAGTGTCTTGAAAATGAATAACAGCTGCTCCATCTGCAACTCAGGAAAGTTGTATGTATAACGTTGACGGTTAAAAATAATGCACACTTCTCGGTGGAGAAATTAAAATCCATCTTCTTCGCAAATTCCTTCAACCATAAGACAGTCAGTTGCAACTGACGAGTGGGTGTTGCAAGGCTGGAGGAGGAAAAAAGACAGAGAAGTTGTCAACAGAGAAAGGACACTGAACAGGTCGTTTAACAGCTGACATAATACTGTTAATAGCTATGGCCAAGACAATGACGCTTAAAAACGTTCTTTGAGGGACACCAACCTGCTGCTGAACACAGTCACAGAGGGCGTCACATACTCGATATCTAATATAGTATTGTGAGAGAAAGGACTGTATAAAATTGGGAATACATCCTCGAAAACCGGATTCATGAAGCTTCCCGAGTGTAACATGCATCCACGTACTGTCGTAGGCCTTGGTGATGTCAAAAAATATACCTAGTAGTTAATGCATGCACAGGAAAAGCTGCTGAATATTTGCTTCCAGGAGGGTCATCGTGCAAAGTTGGAGTGATACCTCCTAAACCCACAGTGGAAGTTATGAAACGTCCCCTCCCCTTTGAACAATTATACATGGGTGTGCTTAAACTGACACACAATATTTTTAGCGCAACGCAATCTAACTTTCAAAAATCCCTACAAAATAATGGCCCTGACTAACATTAACCTATACGTTTCACAAATCACATACGTCACAAAAATCTTCGTTACTCGAACTACTGCAATACAGCGAGCGCCACAACTGCCAGCTAAATAAAAGGTTCAAACAACTGAAGGCACTAACTACTGATGGGCACAGTTAGCAAACGAAAGGTTTTGATAGAGGACAAACAATGTATTTACCTTAATATTGTTCAAAAGTCATATTATATATATCAGTTCATGACATCCAGTCTTACAAATTTACTCTTTCTTAATGAGACACGTCCAGATCGACCGCTCTCAAAATTCCGCCATCTCTCTCCCCACATCCACCACTGCTTCCGGCTCACCTTCAACCGCGCAACGCTACGCGCTGCTAACAGCCAACTGCCCAACACTACAATAGCCAACAACAATGCAAACTAGTCACAGACTGCACACAGCACAGCCAGTGATTTTCATACAGAGCGCTATGTGGAGTTACCAATAAAAAAAACCTATACAGCCTACTTTACAAATTTTTTTTGGGCACTGGCCAATACCTATTTTTAAACATTTTTTCACAATTACAGTAACAAAGAAATCAAATGCACACACTTATTGATACAATGTTGGTCAAAAGCTAAAATTTTCTCACAGTCCATAAAGACAGTCCTGATCGTTCATCACAGTAAAATAGCAGTGTTTTTCTCAAAGTCTGAGCAGTAAATGAAAATGCACACGGAAGCAGTGGATTTCCATGCAGTCTTGAAGAAGTAGTGTTGTCCTTCCAACGGAAAGACCGTGTTGACTCTTGACATGCAGACAGGTAATGGGCCACAACAGAGCAAACTCACAGCAGAGTTATTCGAAGTTTTGAAGAATATTGGTAGGTATGGCATCACAGAGCAGACCAACTGTAGTCCTGGTAGAGATTACGGTATTGGTGGGCCACCAGAGGTGCAGACCCACTGCAGTCCTTCTAGAGATGGGTAGCAGCCATCTGCTGTGACTGTGCAGGTGCACAATCACCATTGAAGAGTCTTGTGGAGAATATAGCAAGTCCATGAACCACCACTTGTGCACTCACAAAATTTTTTTTTGAAATATCCTTAGAAGCAGCAATGCTGTTATCCAGTCCCTTGCTGAATTATTAATACACGTGCAAACACTAACAGTCCTCTTTTTTCCACATATTGTGCATATACTATGACCAACAGAAATGTGTGCAGTGAAATGAATGCTTACAAGTTACTTAATTTGATAAACTGGTGTCAATTACAATTTTATAACATGAGAATACAATTACAGAGATACAGAAAACATCATTAAAAACATAATAATACAGATAACATATGTAGTAATACAGGCTTTACAATAGAATAGAAATAAACATATACATCAGTGTTACAGGAGTTATGACATAAGTAAATGTCGTTGCCAGAATTCTTAAATGTTCTTAATTTACGTGTAGTAATGAACAGCTAATAGTCAAAATCATCGTGGGCGAGTAGCATATCGGTCATTGTTAGGTAGTGTCGTCGGTTCCATCTCAACATTCGGTGCACCTTGCCAATTTCTTTCATAATTTTCGAAATGCCCTGTGTTATTATTTTGCGGCTTTTCCGTATTTCTAAGTCCCTCTTCCCGTGTTGGAGCGCGAGTGTCCTCTGAAATATGTAATTTTTGTATTACTTGTGCCAACTGATCTTGTACTTCCCGGATTTCTCTTTTGTGTTGCGTATTAATTTGATTCTGATTTTGTTTGAATTTCTTAATTTGTTCATACTCTTCTGTGTCAGTGATGGCTACAGGTCTTGTGTCATTCAGATCGTCATCTACCTTTGCAGATAAGTTAGTGAACTGATCCGAAAGTTCGGCTACTTTCTCCGATAGTGTACTTATTTCCTCAGTGTGTTTTTCTGAACCAAGTTTCAGAGTGTCCATTTGTGTTGAAATCGTATCTACTGTGTCCTTTAAGTTATCCTGAGTTTTTGCAAGTTGCGTAACCGAATCGGTAGATGCAACTGAGTCAATCTTAGCTTGCAAGGTCTCGTAATTTTGATGAACAATAGTTTGCAGTTCCTTTATGGTTGCTTCGTGATGCTGTAATGTATTTTCATGCCGCAAAAAAAATAGGTTGTAAATGCTCACAAATTTGTGTTTTTACGTCAATACAGACTTTCTGACATTTCGATTAGATTTTATGTAACTCAGTAGTTAAATCTTCACCTGTTTGTTCAAGCGTATGTTCCACTGAGACTAACTTTTGAAGCTTTTGTTCCATTGCGTCTAACTGTTGCTGTGTTTGACTCTGGTATTGTTCCATTGTGTCTAACTTTTGAAGATTTTGTTCCATTGTGTCTAACTTTTGTAGCCTTTGTCCCATTTGTTGCATTAACTGTAATAACAATGCACTGGTGTCTGAAACATGTTCCTTAGTGCTTTTCGTCAGTGAAGTTGCACCGGCAGCATTCACATTTTGACAAGCAGAAAATGTGTCTTGACTTATCTGAGAAAACGGTGAGGACCCAAAACCTGAATCTGCAGTATTTGCAAGATTGTGTCCCGTCATTCCCGATTCCTGAGGCGCGCTGTTGTCGACCGATCGATCGATAATGCTTCCATGTTCACTAATTGTTTCACTGTCTACACCATTGTTTGCCGTCCGCTCCATTTCCCTATGCACAGTTACCAAATTACTATGTTGAACATTAGTTAATTCATTACACGGTGGCGCCAACACACTGCTTTCGTTTTCACTGTCATTTCTCAGTTTACTTTGGAGCCTAGTATTACGTTTTTCACACGCCATAATTGTCACAATATTTCACACGATAACACAGAAAAGCACAATTTGAAGAGAAAAAATAAGAAAACACATTAACATAGGACTGAAAATAATAGTTAATCGCAAGCGCAGCTGCGAAATACTTGGTGCAAATCTACATGCATGCCACAACTGTTTTACTGTACAACAATAAAAGTCCGCAGCTCGTGGCCGTGCGGTAGCGTTCCAGCTTGCCGCGCCCGGGTTCCCGGGCTCGATTCCCGGCGGGGTCAGGGATTTTCTCTGCCTCGTGATGACTGGGTGTTGTGTGCTGTCCTTAGGTTAGTTAGGTTTAAGTAGTTCTAAGTTCTAGGGGACTGATGACCATAGATGTTAAGTCCCATAGTGCTCAGAGCCATTTGAACAACAATAAAAGACTGCAACTACAAAGGAGATTCTCTCTACAATTACCCACTAGCAATAAACAAAAGCTACACTAATTACACAAACTACAAGAAAAAATCAGAAGATTCCAGTGAGGTATCCTCGGCTAAGGGTCGACATATGAAACGTCCCCTTTGAACAATTATACATGACTGTGCTTAAACGGACACACAATATTTTTAGCGCAACGCAATCTGACTTTCAAAAATCCCCACAAAAGAATGGCCCTGACTAACATTAACCTATACGTTTCACAAATCAATTACGTCACAAAAATCTTCGTTACTCGAATTACTGCAATACAGCGAGCGCCACTACTGCTAACTAAATAAAAGATTCAAACTACTGAAAGCACTAACTACTGATGGGCACAGTTAGCAAATGAAAGGTTTTGATACAGAACAAACAATGTATTTACCTTAATATTGTTCAAAAGTCATATTATATATATCAGTTCATGACATCCAGTCTTACAAATTTACTCTTTCTTAATGAGACACGTCCAGATCATTCGCTCTCATAATTCCGCCATCTCTCTCCCCACATCCACCACTGCTGCCGGCTCACCTCCATTTGCGCAACGCTACGCGCTGTTAACAGCCAATTGCCCAACACTACAATAGCCAACAACAATGCAAACTAGCCACAGACTGCACACAGCACAGCCAGTGATTTTCATACAGAGCGCTACGTGGCGTTACCAATAAAAAGACCTATACAGCCTACTTACAGTTACTAAGGAGCTGCCTGGATTCTAAAGTCCAGACAAGGCGGCAGTTGACCATCTACTCTCAGGTCTTTCCCTCACAGCCATTGGGGGTAAAATAACGATAACTATTTCAATATTTGCCATCATTCTCAAATTTTAAAAGTATAATTGAAATTTCCTCCCACCACGAGTCGGGAAAGTGTGCTGACGACCAAGTGAGGCTAAAGAGGAAGATAAGGATATCTTTTCTCCGCTCCGTCAGGTGCTACAACGCGCTAAAATGTACCCCATCGCGGCCAGATGACGTTTCACGAGATGCAGATAATATACATCCAACTCCCACATGGAGAAGGGGCAGTCATATCCTTTATCAGTGGTGGAACTGAAGTTCTAACTGTCCTTCTCACCAGGCACTCTGTAGCGTCGGAAAGCTGAATCCTATCTGGCACTGGAGGTAATTAGGCCACCAAGTCTGTGCAGTGTCTCGCAGTTTGGTTTGGAGACTTCCATTCCTAGTCACAGTAGCCGCTGGGCATCTCCCTCCTCTCCCAGAGAATCTCGCTATGGCCTTCCAAACGACTGTACTTCTAGTGAGACGATTTATGATTCTCAGGAACTGTTACCACGATCACATTTTGCTGTCTCTCATAGATCGGCGATGTTTCGCCCTCATTACCCGAAAGGATGCTCTAGGTTCTCTGCAGTAAGCCGGCACTTGGAACTACGAAGATCCGCTCATGTGGTCATGATTGCAGAGTGGCGTTCGTCGCTCCACAAAGGAATAGGCTGCCCTTTCCATCTGGTCTGAAGACTGCGGAATCGATGCTTCAGAGGCGTGGTGAATCATTTGAGTAGTATGAGCCACACATTCCTGGACGCTGTCAAGGCATTCAAACACAGCACGTTGGGTATGAAGCATCTTGTCTGTTGCAAGCCATCGACCGCGTCCCTCTCCGTAGTGTGTGCGAGGGCCGGAGAGCATACCGAGCATTCGACAGCAGTGTACGACCCTGTTGCATGCTGAAGTGCTTGCTCTGCTCCGTATTCAACACACACATGAGGACATGAGAGGCTCTCAGTTGCTCTGCCCGTTGGGCAGGTGGTTCCAGATTCTCAGTGCCCACTGTGTGCATTAAAATCACTACCGAAAAGAAAGGAGTGGTGGAGCTCGGTAAGAAGCTGACTGAGAGCGTCTTTGTCTACTACCTCACGTGTGGGCTGGTACAGTGAACGTAGGTCAACATCACTGACTCCACTGTCAATACAGCTGTCAAGTATCGTCATTATGAAATGAACTTTCATAATTCTAAAACTTCACAAATAACTGCTCCAGCGAAAGTTTAACACATACAATAGCTCCACCAACATGTAAGGAGCAAACTTATAACGTAATGTTACAGCAACTGAAACATCGACGTAATATAGATATCAAGATCAGCACATATAGTCTGAAGATGGCTATCACGCCGAAATAGGCCTATTGTGATATAAAATTTAACCGAGTACAACAGCATCGTGGATTCATACCAAAATGTATAATATCCTTATATGTCATAGACGACGCAGTGGGTTCAGCTGAATACAAATTGTAGGTCAACCTATGACGCACATGCAGTGATACAGTGACTGCTTGTAGGCCAGCTGTGATGGAGAGAAGCAAGGAGTTGTAGGCGTTACTTACAAATTTAGACACTCTTCCTTTAGCTCTCTCTCCACTAAGGTCGTCCTTTCCGTGAAGAATGTGGCCACGTAGCTCAGGGGCTTCAGATAATTTAAAATGAGTCTGCTCAAGACATTTGCACACTGGTCTAGCATGAGGTAATTGATGTAGTCCTTCTTTTTTACCCTTATCTTAACAATGAGCGTTGATTTTAGCGGGGAACGGGGGGCGGGAAGCGTTGTTACTTTGAGGGATTCTCCAATTCCCCCAGGCACACATAGACGTTTGTACCATCGATGGTACGTTCATCGTCTGGTTCTTTAGACAGAGACAGGATGAAACCCGCATGATCTGATGGCTTCGGACCTGATCGTTTTGTCCTGCGGTTTTCCGCTCCACTCAGAAAATTAGGGATGGTGGTAACGACGTTATAACAAAAACGTTATTTTGGTGCTCTTCCACTGCAAACAGGGTATGTTGTCCTTTCGGACATTGGGTTCTGCAGACACCATTATTTCAGTGGTAGGAGGACTTGGTTACAGAAATAACGATACAGAGCTGCAATTACATCTGCAGCTTCAGGTTGATGAGTCTTGCTCAGCTGTCAATATCCGAGTGTCAACACTAGTCTTCTATATTTGTTGCTTCAATGCTGAGGCAAAAGGTTTTACGAAACTCGGAAGCTGTGTGGCCTTAATCGCGTCCTTTGCATCTGCATCTATCTACATCTAAACTCCGCCTTCACCTTGCGGTGTGTAGAGGAGGGTACTTTGTGTACCACCGTCACTTCCCCGTTTTCCTAGTCCCGTCGGGAATGGTTCATGGGATGAAGGGTTGCCAGTGTGGTTCTTTGTGAGCTCGAATCTCTCTAGTTGTATCATCATGGTCTTTTCGGGAGATACACGTGCTAGGAAGCAACATATTTGTTGATCCTTATAATAATGTGAGCTCTCAGAACTTCAACAGTAAACCACAATGTCATGCAAAGCGCCTCTCTTGCAGCATCTGCCACTGGAGTTGGTTAATCATCTCTGTGACGCTTACGTGTGTACGTAATGAACTTGTAACGAAACGTGCTGCTCCTCTGTGAATCTTCTCTTTTCCCTCTATCAGTCCTATCTGGTACGCATCCCATACATACGAGCAATATTGAAGTACTGGTCGAATTAGGGTTTCGTAAGTTACCTCCTTTGCTGGCGGACTACATTTCCTGAGGATTCTTGCAACGAATCTCATTCTGGCACCCGCCTTTTTTGCGATCAGTTTTACGTGATCGTTCCACTTTAAATGGCTCCGTATGCATACTCCTAAATATTGTATGAAAGTAACTACTTACAATGATTGTACTTCAATCATGTAATAGTACAGCAATGGGTCTTTCTGTCTTCATACACGCAATTCGTTACATTTATTTACAGTGAGTGTCAATTGCCACTCCCTACACCAAGCTTCGACATTTCGTAGGTCTTCCGTCATTTCCCTACAATGATTTCTATATAGAACAGCATCATCCACGAAAAACGTGATGGCATTTCCTGTTATGTACTATCTCATTTGTATAAATAGTGAAACGTAGTGGATCTATAACATGCCTTTGAGATATTTCCGAAGTAAGTTTTAAGTGTGAAGATTTCTCTCCATTCACACTGACATACGGCGTTTGTCAGAAACACTTCAGTCCAAGCAAATAGTTGATAACGCTCGTATTTTGTTCACTAGGTGGCAGTACGTCACTGAGTCGAATGTTTTACGGAAGTCAAGGAGCACAGCGTATAGCTGGGCACCGGTATCCACGTCCTGGATACCATGGGGGAAGAGAGAAAGATGGGTTTCAAAGGAGCGTTGTTTTCGGAACCCATGTGGATTCCTGCACAGGAGATTTTCTGTCTCCAGAAATGTCATAATCAACGAGCACAAATTAAGTTCCACAATTCTACAACCGACCGACATCGGAGATATACACTATATGATCAAAAGTATCCGGGCACCTGGCAGAAAATGACTTACAAGTTCGTGGCACTCTCCATCGGTAATGCTGGAATTCAATATGGTGTTCGTCCACCCTTAGCCTTGATGATGGCTTCCACTCTCGCAGGTATACGTTCAATCACGTACTAGAAGGTTTCTTGGGGAATGTCAGCCCATTCTTCACGGAGTACTGCACTGAGGAGAGGTATCGCTATCGGTCGGTGAGGCCTGCCACGAAGTCGGCGTTCCAAAACATCCCACAGGTGTTCTATAGGAATCAGGTCAGGACTCTGTGCAAGACAGTCCATTATATGGATGTTATTGTTGTGTAACCACTCTGCCACAAGCCGTGCATTATGAACAGGTGTTCGATCGTGTTGAAAGATGCAATCGCCATCCCCGAAGTGTTGTTGAACAATGGGAAGCTAAGCGGTGCTTAAAACGTCGATGTAGGCCTGTGCTGTGATAGTGCCACACAAAACAACAAGGGGTGCAAGCCCCCTCCATGAAAAACATGACCACACCATAACACCACCGACTCCGAATTTTACCGTTCGCACTACGTACGCTGGCAGATGACGTTCACCGGGCATTCGCCATACCCACAACCTGCCATCGGATCGCCATATTGTGTACCATGATTCGTCACTCCACACAACGTTTTCCCACTGTTCAGTCGTCCAATGTCTACGCTCCTTACACCAAGCGAGGCGCCGTTTGCGATTTACCGGCGTGACGTGTGTCTTATGAGCAGTCGCTCGACCATGAGATCCAAGTTTTCTCACCTTCCGCGTAACTGTCGTTCTACTTGCAGTGGATCATGATGCTTTTTGGAATTCCTGTGTGATGGTCTGGATAGATGTCTGCCTACTACACATGACGACCCTCTTCAACTGTCGGCGGTCTCTGTCAGTCAACAGACGAGGTCGGCCTGTACGCTTTCGTGCTGTACGTGTCCCTTCACGTTTCCACTTCACTACCACATCGGAAACAGGGATGTTTAGGAGTGTGTAAATCTCGCGTACAGACGTATGACACAAGTGACACCCAATCACCTGACTACATTCGAAGTCCGTGAGTTCCGTGGAGCGCCCATTCTGCTCTTTCATGATGTCTATTGACTACTGAGGTACCTGATATGGAGTACCTGGAAGTAGGTGGCAGCATAATGCGCCTAATATCAGTAATGTATGTTTTATGGGGAGGTGGGTGGGGGGGGGGGGGATGTCCGGTTACTTTTAATCACATAGTGTAGGAGTATAGCTCCGTTCGTTTGTTCGATGATCTATCTTCAAAATGGAAATGATCTGTGCTTATTTCCAATAATCAGCAATGCTCAGCTCCTTCAGAGGTCTATCGTAAACTTCTGGCAGAAGAGATGTTAGTTCTTTCGCAAGCTGTATAAGAGATCCTATATGTATCCCGTCAGGTACAGTGGCCTTATCTACGTTGAGATTTTTCAGTTGCTTTTCTATCCGATGGGCACTGGCCACTGATTTCGATATTAGCCATTTCGTCTTTTGTGCCACGATTTAAAGGATATATTACAGTCCGATTTTCCTCTGTTAAACAGTTTTGGGAAAAGACGTTTAATACACTGCAAGACAGAAGAAAACGACGCACCACAAAGGAATTACTCAAAAGGTACGGAAATCGGTAGATGCGATATACATGTACAGACAAACAAATGATTACTATTTCAGAAAAGTAGGATTATTTGTTCAAGAGAAAAAGCTTCACAAACTGATCGAGTCAATAACGCGTTTTCAACCCCTGGATCTTCGCAAGCAGTTATTGGGCTTAACTGTGGCAGAGTTGCTGCAGGTCTTTCTGAGGGATATCGAGCCAAATTCTGTCCAGCTGGTGAATTAGATCGTTAAAATTCTAATATGGTTGGAAGGTCATATCCATAATGCTCCAAACGTTCCCAATTGGCCATTCTCTTCGGCCTGGAATCTCACTGACTCGAGTACAATTGTCTTCAGTGATGAATCCTGCTTCGGCGTGATCCTCGACAACCACCAGAGACCTGTTTGGAGACGCCCTGGACAGCGATGGGTTACCAATCTGATTGTTGCCCGTCATATGGCCGACAACCAAGAGTGATGGTCTAAGATGCCATTTCTTTTCATAGCACGGGCCCTTTGGTTGTCATCCGCGGTGCCCTTAATCAAAGCAGTATGTCGACGATATTGTACCACGTATTTTCTTGCCCTCCGTGGCAAACCATCCTGGGCTTACATTTCAGCAAGATAGTGCCCGCTCGCACACGGCGAGAGTTCCTCTTGCTTGTCTCCGTGTTTGCCAAACCCGAACTCTGCCAACAAGGTCTCGGGATCACTTCCAAGTTAAGAACGTTTGAAGTATTGTGGACAGCGCCCTTCAACCATCACAGGATTTTGACCATCTAATGCGCCAATGCGACCGAATTTGGCACTTCATCCCTCAAGAGGACATCCAAAAACTCTCTCAGCCAATGCAACTTGAATAATTGCTTGTCAGAGGTGGATCAACGCGTTATTGACTTGCTCCACTTGTCAAGCTCTTTCTCTTGAATAAATCATCCATTTTTTCTGAAATGCTGATCCTTTGTTTGTCTGTACATGTACATCATATCTTCTGTATTCCATTCTATTCAGATAATTCTTTCGTGGTGCATCGATATTCTTTTTTGTCATAGAGTTTATTTCGTCCTTTTCTGTGTCGTCCTCCGTTTCAGTGCCATTTTGATCACAGAGCGTCTGGACAGCTAGTGGATATCCGTTTACTAATTTAAGATAAGGCTGAAAATTCTTAGGCTTTTCTTTATTTCGGTAGACAGTATTTCACTTTCGAATTTGTTGAACGCTTCACGCATGGCTCTCCTTAGCTAATTTTTGCTTCGTTTGGTTTTTGTTTGGCGCTGATGCTTTGACTCTGTTTATATTTGCAACGAAACTCTCTCTGCATTTGAAGCAGCTTTTGTACATGACTGTCGAATAACTGCGTGTCCTTTCCATCCCTCACAACTTTGCTCGACACATACTGGACTTAGGAGCGTTGCACAATGCTCTTGATCTTTGGCCATTTATACACAACGCTGTTAGTGCTGGAGACGAAATTTTGTTCTAACTGCTCACGTAATCTGAAATCTGTTTCCTTGTGCTGTTGCAGAAATGTCTTCCCACTTTCTTTTGTATTCCTATTTACATCCGAATTTAGTAATACTGTAAGGGCCTTATATCGCTGATTCCCTGTTTTATTCTGAGTTGAAAGGTTCGGGTTTGTGTCTCACCAGTATACATAAGATGCTACCTTCACGAGTCGGTTCTCTGATTAACTGCTCAGTGTAATTTTCGGATGAGGCACTTAAAACACTTTCACATTATTCACTGTCTCTACAACCTACTCTAATCACTTGAGTGTCCCAATCTGTAGCTTCCATCCGATGAACATGTTTGATCCAACTTGAACTGCTGGCTTCACTCAAGTTATTTCGCACTTGGAATCTGAACTAATTTCACCAGAAATTATCGTATATTTTGTGGCTATGAACACGCCTCCACCACCAGCGATCAACTTATCTTTGCGACATACATTCCAATTGAAATTTAGAGGTTCATTTGTATTGCCATCTGGTTTCATACAGCTTTCTGTCCTCAGTACTAAGTGCGATTGTTACAGTTTACAAGTGAGATTAGTTCCGGGAGTGCAAGATACATTGATTGAGTGATTTTAATTTCCTGGTTTTACTTCTCTTCTGCAAAACTAGGGCACCAAACTAAATGGGATTGGGTGATGGTAGCCATTGACTCACCTAGATGGTGTGATCACGTTGAATAACTAGTTCATGGTCAGGTCAACACATCTTCCACGCTCATCCTGATCATTACAATCAATGGTGGGGTGAATGTGGCGTTTACACTCAAGTCAGTGCGTTGGGTGAGGTGCATAGCGACTAACGTTAGGGCGGATAAGGAATGCCACAATGTATTCAGACAACATCGGTAAAATAAAGATCAGCATAAAGGACGATGACTTCTGGAGCTCAACATCAATCTCTTTCATGAAATTATGAACTTCAGTTACAGATTCACTTTTCCACTGTAAAATTTGTGTCAAGTAATGGCTACTTAACATTTCATAATGTTGTGTAATATGTTGCCAACCTATTGTAAGGGCCGAGAAGGAAGATAACTTCGACTGATGTGGCACTTACAGTGTGGCACCTCGGTGACGTGGCTTGGTGTCAGCCGCGCAAGAGAACGCCATTGGTAGAGATAGGCAGCAATATATATCGTCAGAAAAATGTCCACGGCCTTCACTGGCCGAAACACTAGGCAGCAGATCCCAACCTCGTGTCACTGAGGCCTGGTGTTGCAGTTTTTGGGAGGGGGACACCGTGAGCGTATGTTTGTCGATCGTAGCTCCTGCTCATTGTATTAATCATGTAAGTTCTAATTAAACATAGAATAATCATCAGTAGAATCCTTAGTGAACCTATCGAAAACTGTTTTCACTGATCTAGTCTACTGCTCATATTGCATGTTTGCGATCTGTGAGTGTGAGAGCGTTATGTGCTTCATACAGGTGCAGTCTTGATAATCTTCCTACAGTTGCACACTTGATATAATTGTGTAATGAAGTGCAAAGTGGAGGATATTTGATGAAACCACTGACTAAACCGCAGCAGAGAATTCCCTTCACATTTCACCATTGCAGCTATACCTACGTATCAAAAATCGGCGAGTCCACGATCAGCGCTTCCACTACGGCGAGAGGGACATCATCTGAAGAAGCAAGTTAGTGGATTTCAGCCGCGAGATGTCACAGATCTGCACATCTCCAACTATTGCTCTAGTACAAACAGAGACTGATACAAGTCTTGGAAACCCAACGAGGGCGTTCCTAGAGGTGATGTATAAATTAGATGGATATAGACTGTGACAGTGAATAAGTGAACCAAAATAATTCTTTTCTGATACATAGCTTAACAAATACTGACAGTTTACTCCTGTAGGTCGACCCGGGAGAGACTTGCAAAAAAGATACAACGAACATATAAATGCCTATCACACTAACAACTATAATAAATCAGGAATACCCAAGCACATTAAAGGCAGAGGCCACGCTTTCCGTGGTCTTTATATATTACATAAAATGGGCAAGGGACTTATATGAATAATTGTAAATATTCATCCATGGCATGGTACAAGGAGACACATTACTTAATGATAAAGTCCAAAGCAATAATATTAACTTCTATAAAAAATCCTCAATATTGAATGCCTATTTCACTAAAAAAAGTCTTTACCAGATATTCACCAAATATCTGCCATGACATATGTACCTCTGCATGTAAATGTTTTCCCTTCACTACATAGTACTGTTTTCACAATAGAAACTATCTTAGCTTTTAATGACTCTTTGATTTGATGGAAACAAATGATTGTAAAAGTGTTAAGTTGCTATGTACTTGTGTGCCAGACATCGAAATTACGAACAAAAATGTAAGTAAAAACAGTAATAGAATGAGTTAATCATCCCTGTCACTTAATGTACACACTATAACAAATTTATCTTCCTGAATGAGCGTTTTTTTTTTCGACACATAACTTCATTAACACACACACCAACGGAAACTAACATCACTTCATTCTAATTACAAAGTAAAAGTAACTGTAAGGGCATCTGATGATGGCAGTACGCTGCTGGACCACGTTGTGCTAATAAAATATTAGTAACAAGTGACTGTTGCAGTGGAATAATTCCTGAGTATCAAATTTGGAGAAAGAGTGAAGCTGAGATTTCGTTAGAGGCACTGGAAGAATTCTCAACAATGAATACATCAGAAATTCATGACGATAGCACTGTAATACAGCACGTTACATTAACGTCAAATACAAATGTGTTAGAAATAAATATTAGTAACAAGTGACTGTTGAAGTGGAATAAATCCTGAGTATGAAATTTCGAGAGAGTGAAGCTGAGATTTCGTTAGAGGCACTGGAGGAATTTTCAACAATGAATACATCAGAAATTCATGACGATAGCCCTGTAATACAGCACGTTACATTAACGTCAAATACAAATGTGTTAGAAATAAATGACCATGCTTCGTCAACACAAAACATTTTAGAAGCACAAGCAGAATCTGAGATGCCATATATCACTAATTAGGTACACATTGTTTAAATACATTTGGATCAGGGATCTGAACCAGTTGGTCCCATTCAAATTCATCATACTGCATGGTCAGATACTACATCGATTGACGATGAGGATGATTTATCAAATGAAAGCACAGGGTACGTAAACGTAACTGTTAGTTATGATCTGATAGGGTTTCTCAAGGAATTCCAGAAAACAGTCCTTAACACAGTTAATAATTCAATTAAAGACATTAAAAGTGAGATAGAGCAAAAAATAGATGTAACCAACACTAAAATTAACCAAATGGAAGACGAGATACGCTTAGAAAGCTCAACTTCTGTTAAGGAATTTCAAGAGAGGAACAAGGCAGTATTACAAACAATATAGAAACACGCACTAAAGAGTAATCAAACAATGGAAGCTCACGAACCAAGAATAACATTTTTAGACAATTATGTTGCACAATTAATAACTGATCTAAAATAAAATAAAGGTAGCTGTGAACTAATTCATCAGCAAATTCTGGAACAGCAGAAAGACCACATTAAGAAGGTTCACCTTCATCTACCCTCCAATGTAAATCCATCTAAGAATTCATGTGACAATAATTCAGACACTCTTCACTCAGAAATTGAAGAAGTTTCTAAAAGAATCGAGAAAATGCCAGAGGCAGAATTAGAGCCAGCATGCAAATACGCAAACCAGATGAAATACAAATCAAACAGAGACCTGAATCGTGGTATGATCCGGAAAGATCAGAAGATAAGACTAAGAATTATGTCACAACTAAGGATCAGTACTTATGGGTGTGTAAGTTACACAGTTGCTCTTCAAGGAGCAGTATCAATCAAGTAGCATTCAAACAACAATTTGAAGGAATCCTACCAGAACAGTGGGATGACAAGAAAAAGATAGGATGCATAGATCGCAATATCAAACCTATAACAAATTTACAAAAGCTTTTATCAACTAACATTGGTGAAGTAGCGCTCAGAATTGCACGAGAAGAGACCGAATTGAAGGTCGCAATTTTAGTAGGAGTGGCTGTAAAACTTTTAGAGAGTTTTTTCAAGTATATTTTCCGAAGTATTGGTATCTGGACGATGCGCATAAGGAATCAGATCTAATCTCAATTACAGTGATTAAGTTACCAGTAAGTGAGGCACAGTCACCAAGGCTTAGGTGACATAAGTACAAACAAACGTACAACGAGGCCGGCCGGTGTAGCCGAGCGGTTCTAGGCTCTACAGTCTGGAACCGCGCGACCGCTACGGTCTCAGGTTCGAATCCTGCCTCAGGCATGTATGTGTGTGATGTCCTTAGGTTAGTTAGGTTTAAGTAGTTCTAATTTCTAGGGGACTGATAACCTCAGAAGTTAAGTCCCATAGTGCTCAGAGCCATTTGAACCTTTTGAACCATCTGCTTTTGTACAGAGGTTACTTACCTTAATAATTTGGATCATAATTTACTTATAGAGATTTTACAATTGTGCTTATTTCTGTATGTTACTACTTTTATTTATGTATACTATCGAAACATCAGAAGAAATTCATTGATTTACTCTCAAGTTTTTCGTTTAATATTTTATCTTCATATTTACTGTAATGTGAATATATCTCCAGTTCTCCTAGCAAGTCCACTTTATGCCTTTTATGTAGTCGGTGGAGTACTTTGACATTTTGCTGTATTTTTCCAAATGGGTGGCCTATATTATGTATATGTGTTGCTATGGCTGATGTAATGTGTCTGTGGTGTGTATAGGCTTTTATGTGCTCTGTGTACCTAGTGTTTAAATTTCGGCCTGTTTGTATTAGGTAGAACATGGAGCATTCCTGGCTTGTTACCTTGTGTGATGTGCATTTTCAGCTATGATACCAGATATACATGATCCCAGGAACATCTTTATAGCTGTTCTGTTTATGTAAAATGTTTTCGATGTTTAAAAGTGTACAACAAGTTTTCTGTGATGTTTAGTGCGTGTCAGACTCTGCACAAATGGACCACAAGGAAACTGTAAGTACAAATTCTTCTAAATTTCGCCACTAACTTCCCAAAAAGATCGACAACCATCTAAAAATCACGTGTTTTCTTATATATTGCAATAAAGTCAACGAAATGAAGCAGACTTTCACACATCGACAACATCACATAGAAATGGCACAAGAAACACAAAAAACGCACTTGAAAATCGGAATAATTTCCCGAAATGCGTCGTGCGAGAAATAAAATAAAGACAATCGTAACTGGTAGCAGATGAGCTATTTATAAACAAACGTACTGATTTCACAGTCGCAAGCTCTCAGAACCATTTATAATGGATCAAATCAGATTATATGTGGACGGTGTTGTATTGTACTTTTGACAAAGTCACAAAAAGTGATTGTACACGTCGCTATCCTCAACTATCTACAGTGCGCTGGCGGAAACACTATGAGAGGAGGACGAGGAGGAGAATGAAACACTGATAATGTTGGTCACAAAACACATACATATATTAATGATTACTCAGCTTTGTACACATCGGACCGGCAGCAGATGCTGAAGTTCAACTACCATCCCTGAAGCTAAGTTCGTGTCCAACTAGAATGTTCACTGAAGGCGGGCTGCTGTGGACTCGCTAGAAGCAGGCTATGCGGCGCGAAGTACGCAAGTAAAAGGTGGTCTTCTCGGTAGTCGTGCCGACTTGGAACTGCCCGCTCTGCTGTGGCGCCGGTGCATATCACTTCTCTGACGGCGCCGCCGACGCGACTTCTTGGTGCAGTAGTCGCTGGATTATACGCCGTCTCTGGAGTGGATTGTCGACCTATTGACGCCTGTGGTGCTGCCTGGTGGTGTGTGCTATGATTACGACACCACAAACTGTAATCTTCTGTATATGATTGGCGTGAATGGAACGGTTGCAGTGGCTGACCTCTGGCGGTGCAGTAGTCGTCGAAAAAGCTTCGCCGTGGAAATGCATCAGAATCTTTATCATCTGTCCTCCAAATGGAGACTGCCTACACTACTCTTGTCCGTCCTCTTTTGGAGTATGCAGCGCGGTTATGGATCCTTACCAGATAGGATTATCAGAATACATTGAGAGACTTCAAAGAAGAGCAAAGCGTTTTGTATTATCTAGAAGTAGGGGAGAGAGTGTCACAAACATTATACAAGATTTGCGGCGGGGTCTCCTCACGAAATTTCAATCTTCAGCTTTCTCCTCCGAATGCGAAAATATTTTGTTAATGCCGACCTACATAGGGCGAAACGATCATCATAATAAAGTGAGGGAAATCAGAGTTCGACCAGGAAGATATACACTCCTGGAAATGGAAAAAAGAACACATTGACACCGGTGTGTCAGACCCACCATACTTGCTCCGGACACTGCGAGAGGGCTGTACGAGCAATGATCACACGCACGGCACAGCGGACACACCAGGAACCGCGGTGTTGGCCGTCGAATGGCGCTAGCTGCGCAGCATTTGTGCACCGCCGCCGTCAGTGTCAGCCAGTTTGCCGTGGCATACGGAGCTCCATCGCAGTCTTTAACACTGGTAGCATGCCGCGACAGCGTGGACGTGAACCGTATGTGCAGTTGACGGACTTTGAGCGAGGGCGTATAGTGGGCATGCGGGAGGCCGGGTGGACGTACCGCCGAATTGCTCAACACGTGGGGCGTGAGGTCTCCACAGTACATCGATGTTGTCGCCAGTGGTCGGCGGAAGGTGCACGTGCCCGTCGACCTGGGACCGGACCGCAGCGACGCACGGATGCACGCCAAGACCGTAGGATCCTACGCAGTGCCGTAGGGGACAGCACCGCCACTTCCCAGCAAATTGGGGACACTGTTGCTCCTTGGGTATCGGCGAGGACCATTCGCAACCGTCTCCATGAAGCTGAGCTACGGTCCCGCACACCGTTAGGCCGTCTTCCGCTCACGCCCCAACATCGTGCAGCCCGCCTCCAGTGGTGTCGCGACAGGCGTGAATGGAGGGACGAATGGGGACGTGTCGTCTTCAGCGATGAGAGTCGCTTCTGCCTTGGTGCCAATGATGGTCGTATGCGTGTTTGGCGCCGTGCAGGTGAGCGCCACAATCAGGACTGCATACGACCGAGGCACACAGGGCCAACACCAGGCATCATGGTGTGGGGAGCGATCTCCTACACTGGCCGTACACCACTGGTGATCGTCGAGGGGACACTGAATAGTGCACGGTACATCCAAACCGTCATCGAACCCATCGTTGTACCATTCCTAGACCGGCAAGGGAACTTGCTGTTCCAACAGGACAATGCACGTCTGCATGTATCCCGTGCCACCCAACGTGCTCTAGAAGGTGTAAGTCAACTACCCTGGCCAGCAAGATCTCCGGATCTGTCCCCCATTGAGCATGTTTGGGACTGGATGAAGCGTCGTCTCACGCGGTCTGCACGTCCAGCACGAACGCTGGTCCAACTGAAGTGCCAGGTGGAAATGGCATGGCAAGCCGTTCCACAGGACTACATCCAGCATCTCTACGATCGTCTCCATGGGAGAATAGCAGCCTGCATTGCTGCGAAAGGTGGATATACACTGTACTAGTGCAGACATTGTGCATGCTCTGTTGCCTGTGTCTATGTGCCTGTGGTTCTGTCAGTGTGATCATGTGATGTATCTGACCCCAGGAATGTGTCAATAAAGTTTCCCCTTCCTGGGACAATGAATTCACGGTGTTCTTATTTCAATTTCCAGGAGTGTAGGTGTTCTGTTCTTCCGTGCGCTGATCCAGACTGGAATAACACAGAATTATTGTGAAGATGGTCCGATGAACCTGCCGCCAGGCACTGAAGCGTGATTAGCAAAGTATCCATGTATGTTGAATGTCTGTTTCGGGGCGTTGTTCTTGACGTATGAATTCACTGTACTTTTTTTGACTGGGTGCAACATAACTACGAGTGCTCGAGTCTATTCTTCCTGCCACTTTCCACTGGTGGTGGAGATTTGTGCTACAGATCGACACACTTCGTCTTCGACACTCTTTTACTATCTCCTGACTTACGGGGTCGACGTTTTTGTCATGCTTGCCCGATCCGACAGATCTGGTTGGCATAAACTGCTGTTTACCTTCTCTCACTACTTGACCTGTCGTATGAGAGAGGTGAGGTCGTGCGGGTCCTACACTCCCCCCCTCCCCCCCCCCCTCACAGAACCACATTTGGGAATCGGTCATACTTCTTTTGGTCGACTCCTCACTGTAGCATTTCCTAGATACTCTGGCAGCAATTGATGGATTACTCTGTTATTGTGACATCGTTTACCAGAAGAGCTTAGTACATATCTTCTTCGACCACTTTCATCAAGGGTGATATTTTGCCGGATTCTGTCCTATTAAGATTCACAATGTGGCATAGGGCCAAAACATTCTCTATGTAGGACTGCGTCGCTTCCTCTTGACTTAGAGCCATATTCTACAATATATCTTCCTCTAAGCGGACTTTCTGCTGATTGTTGTCAAATGTTTTCTTCAAACCGACCTGGAATTTGGCCCAGTTATCGAACTTGTCTTCGTTTTCCTCGAACTGGTGTTGGGCTGTGCCGTCCAAGTAAAAGTACATATTTTCCAAATACACCATGTCATCCCACCTAATGTGTTAGGCGACACGGTCGAGATCCTTTAGTCATTTCGTCGCGTCTTGATCAGCGTCTCCGGCAAGCAGTGATCGCTGAGTGATGTGGAGCTGACTTGTAGGTGTTTTGGAGTTCACTAGTAGTCAGTATATATGACTTTCTGGACGATCTAGTGCTTGTATTCCGGTTCCTGTCCACGTAGGCGATAGTTTTTACGTTGCGTAACCGGAAACACGGTGATGTAGATCTTCTGAAGTACCCAGCGTCTCCACCATACAACATGACCTCGTTACTACACTCATGATCAAACCTGAAATGAAGGTCATCAACGTACAACAATTCACGCTAGAAGCACGTTCATTACAAACACTAATGCACAGCCAGAATAGAACTGAACTCCTGGATGGAGCGTGCTGTTATCTATATCGTCATCGAATATTCTAGAATAACAAATATTTCACAGAAAAAAGAAATTTTAAGAACCTCTCGTAAATGGTAAAAACTAAATAACAAATATCTGTTGATGGTCAGACTTGAACTTGCAACCCGCAACATACCAGCCGACGTTGCCGACCGTTAGACGTCACTGCACGCTGCTCAGCTCGTCTATAGTATACAGGGTGAGTCACTAACTATTGCCACCTAGAATAACTCCGAAAGTATGATAGTAGTTGAAACGTTTGTGAGTCAGATGTTACATGGGACAATGGGGGCCATAATATGACGTTGGTGTTTTGTTGGTCGCTGGGGTCGCGTCAGAAATATGAAGGTCAACTTCGTTTTTTTAAAAGGAATGCTATAGTTTGTTACTTATTTTCTGATAGCGGTTATCGAGACGAATCCAATGATGTGTAACAGTAAGGTCTTTGAAGGTCAACGAAGCTCACAAAGGTGGCATGAACGCCCATTTACAGAATGTGTTCAAAGTGATGACCACTAATATCAATGCAGAGCTGCAATCTTCTTATCATGGACTGAGTGGTATTCCTTATCACTTCAGCACTTATCGAAACAACGCTCTGACAGTTCTCTCTCGTATATCGTGCAGATAGTAAATAGTCGCCGAATATGGCGTATGCATCTAATGTGCCATTGACATGTAATCACCATTCGACGATTTCGCAATACAACACTAATAGGAATGGTAAGACTAGTAGCGTCGAATCAAGCGAATGTGAATGACGTATTCTTTCGAAGAACAAGTCGATATGCTCCTCATTTACGAAGAATGCCAAATCCAGTGAGAGCTACAGACTTCTACGCTGAAAGATATCCTCAAGGTACTCACCCTACGGGTCAGACATTTAAATATGTGTATGATAAATTGAGAACAACTAGATCTTTACCATATCGGGAACATATCCAGCAAGGGAAAGCTACTAACGAGGAAACGGAAAAATGTCCTCTTGCCACTGTGGTTCGAGATCCTTGTGCTTGTTCGCGTCAAATCGCAAGGGAATCTGGCATTAGCCAGAGTAGTGTCGTTCGTGTTCTGCATTGCCATAAATATCATCCTTACCATATCAGTCTCCACCAAGAATTAGCTGGTACGGATTGTATGCGTCGCATTGAATTCTGCCGATGGGATCAACTTCAGATTGAGAGGGATGACACATTTACTGATCTGACTTTACTTACTGACGAGGGTACATTCACAAACCACGGAAATGCTAATTTGCATAACATGCATTATTGGGCGCTGAAAATCCACGTTGGTTGCTGCAAGTTGCACACCAAAAAGCGCGGTCGGTGAATGTATGGTGTGGGATTCTGGAGGACAGAACTGTAGACCCCTATTTCATCGAAGGAAATCTTAATGGTAGGAACTACACCACATTCCTGCAAGAAACACTAGGTCTGCTATTGGAAGTAATACCTTTAGGATCAAGGAACACAATGTGGTATCAACACGATGGGTGTCCGGCACATTTTTCGCTGATGGCTAGAAATGAGCTGCAGAGACAATTCCCAAATCGTTTGATTGGACGCGTAGCAGATATGTCGTGGCCCGTTCGTTCGCCTGACTTGACGCCTCCAGATTTTTTCTTGTGGGGATTCGTAAAGGCCATTGTTTATGAAGACGTTCCAACTACACTTGAAGACATGCGAGAGAGAATTGTAAGAGCATGTGCTTCGATAAGTGTCGATGACAAGAAGATTGCAGCACTGCACTGATACCAATGGTCATCATCTCGAACACCTTCGGTAAATGGAAGTTCATGCCACCTTTGTGACCTTCGTTGACCTTCAAAGACCTTACTGTCACACATCATTGGATTCGTCTCGATAGCCGCTATCAGAAAATAAGTACCAAACTATAGCAAATCATTAAAAACAAGTTGACCTTCATATCTCTGAAGCGATCCCACCTAGCAAAAAATAACCAACATCATATTATGGCCCCCACTGCCCCGTGCAACTTCTGTCCCACAAACTTTTCAGCCCCTCTCATTGCTTCTGAGTTATTTTTGGGGGCAATAGTTAGTGACTCACCCTGTATAGTATAGATGTCTGTAATAAGGAACCAAACTAGTGAGACTCTGGTAATACATGAGGAATGAGAAAAATTGTTCTAACCATCGAAATATATACACCGAAGCGCCAAAGAAATTAATATAGACATGCGTAATCAAATACAGATGTATGTAAAAAGGCAGAATACGGCGCTGCTGCCGGCAACGCCTATATGAGACATTAACTGTCTGACGCAGTTATTAGATCAATTACTGTTGCTACAATGACAGGTTATCAAGATGTGAGTTATAACATGGTGTTGTAGTCGGCGCACGAGCCAAGGGACACAGTATCTCCGAGGTAGCGATGAATTTGAGATTTTCCCGTACGACCATTTACGAGTGTACCGTGAATCAAAGGAAACCGACAAAGCATCAAATCTCCGACGTCGCTGCGGTCGGAAAAAGGGTCCCGCAAGAACGGGACCAACGACAAGCGAAGAGAATCGTTCAACGTGACAAAAGTGCAACCCTTCCGCAAATTGCTGCAGACTTCATTGCTGGGCCATCATCAAGTATCAGCGTGCGAACCATTCAACGAAACATCATCCATATGGGCTTTCGGAGCCGAAGGTTCACTCGTGAACCATTGACGACTGCACGACAGAAAGGTTTGCGCCTCACCAGGCCCCTGAACACCGACATTGGACTGTTGATGACTGGAAACATGTTGGCTGGTGGGACGACTCTCGTATCAAATTGTATCGAGCTGATGGACGTGTACGGGTATGGAGACAACCTCATGAATTCATGGACCCAGCTTGTCAGCAGGGGACTGTTTAAGCTGGTGGAGGCTGTGTAATGATGTGGGACGTGTGCAGCTGGAGTGATATGGAGCCCCTGATACGTCTAGATACGACTCTTACAGGTGACGTACGTAAGCATACTGTCTGATTGTCTACATCCATTCATGTCCATTGTGCATTCCAACTAACTTGGAGAATTCCAGCAGGACAATGCGACAACCCACACGTACACTTCCACTGTTCAGCAAACTCCCCAGACATTAACATTATTGAGACATCTAGGATGCTTTGCAACGTGCTGTTCAGAAGACATCTCCACCCCCTCGTACGCTTAAGAGTTTATGGACAGACCTGCAGGACTCATGGTGTCAATTCCTTCCAGCACTATTTCAGACATTGGTAGAGTCCATGCTACGTCGTGTAGCGGCACTTTTGTGTGCTCGCGGGGGCCCTACACGATATTAGGCAGGTGTACCAGATTCTTTGGTTCTTCTGTGTATAAATTTCTCCGATGTTTCGGCCACTGTTTCAAATGACCTTCCTTCGGATGTTTACGTTATTGGGCAGAAAGCAAAACGCCCTGAAAAGGCAATTTGCGAATGTGGCCGAAACGTCGGTGAATTGTGTATGGTGACAGTGGGGTCACATCTCCTGGCAAATCTCGTTGACAGTAACAACGACAGCGGATGCCTACACTTACATTCGACGAAATATAGTTGGAAGATGCTATAAAAATGTTAACATGTGTACGGGAATGTACGTGTTAGGATAAACGGTACAATAACATGATTGTTAAAATTGTTTACAGCGTGATTAAAATATTTCCTGCCGATTGTGGTCCTCAGATTGTAATTTATTAAGAAATGACTTAGTGTAGACCATAGTAAGCGACCGTTAAAACATGCTTATCTATTGAACACGCTGTACGTCGGAATACTTTAGCTTTATTCCAATGTAAGCTTATACTGTCGCAAAAGGTGTTAGCCAATGGTGATCTTAAGACCGACGTCACTATAAATACCCATGTTTTAACAGCGGCATTTAGAAGTATAAATAATGCTATTCCTCTAATATGAATTCACTCAAAGGAGTGTGTCAGGTGTTACTTGGGCAGGCACAAAATTCTGGGAGACCGTAACTGATAACTGAAGTTCGGTACAAAAATTGAAGGACAATTACACACGAACATTGTGTGACAACATGACCAATGAACAGCTATCATGTTAGGTGCTGTTCTCATATGCCATGCTTAAATGACATATTAGGCAGTCAAGGAATAAGTCGTCTGAATAAAATTCATTTATTGGGAATATTTCATGCTACTTTCTGTTATTAAAAATCATGTGTGTCACAATGGAGTACGTATTGTTTCTGGATAGCTTCAATTTAACTGAGATTTTTCACCCTGTTTATGATCTCACCGTATAACGTCGTGCCTAAGCAAACAATTTACAATCTTAGCGTTCCTGACAGCTGGTGAGTCTTCTCCGAAAAACCAGCTCGTACCATTAATACGTGATTATCTAAGAAAAATCTCATTCTTACATTTAGATGTCCTGTTCATTTATGTTTACGGATTTTAGCCGTTATTCGATCATATAGTGCATATGTGCAGGCTGAAGCGACGAATGAAAATTTGTACCAATTCCGGGATTCAAATCCCGGCTTTCGTACAAATTTTCATTCATCGGTTCAGTCGACATATACACATCATAGATGTTTGAGAATTGAAAGGGTCTCCGGAACCGTATACTTTCACGTGATCGATCGCATAACTTCCTGTCATACTGAAAATGTCAAAATACACGCCAACGTTTTAAGAAGCTGCCTTATTTTTGTTTAAGCACTGTTCTGCAACCATACGAAGTTTCTAAATATGCTCATTATATGCCAAACAACATATATGTCCTCCTAGGATGCAACAGTAAACCTCTGAGGTAACCGTAGCCGACACAAGGCAAACAATACTTTTCGGTGAGAAATACGGTACTGCAATAATAGTCGCCGGTTGCTTTCATATATAACGTCTGTGCGTCCTGAAAATTGTCTGATGGCTAGGCACTGAATGACGGACTTCAAGCACACTGGTAAACACACGAAACTACCGAGTTAGGAGTATGCTTACTTTTGTAGTATCTGGTCTCCTCCTGTGAGACAGTGATTTACGCGACTGCCACATTGTTCCTATTTGATCAAGTTCAACAACTGTTATGTCGTTGAAGTCATTTTCGAAGGCTCTTTCCAACGCCTCACGAAACGTGTGTATATTTTAAACACTTTACGTAGTGTCACAGTTGGTAGCTATGAACATTAAAGTTGTAAGTAGGCTGTTTAGGTTCTTATATTGGTAACGCCACCGTCACGTAGCGCTCTGTATGAAAATCACTGGCTGTGCTGTGTGCAATCTGTGGCTGGGTGGCATTGTCGGAATTTGCTATTGTAGTGTTGGGCAGTTGGCTGTTAACAGCGCGTAGCGTTGCGCAGTTGGAGGTGAGCCGCCAGCAGTGGTGGATGTGGGAAAGTGAGATGGCGGAGTTTTGGACAGAGACAGTAAATTAGTAAGACTGGATGCCATGAACTGATATATATATATATATATATATATATATATATATATATATATATATATATATATATATATATATATATATTATGACTTTTGAACACTATTGAGGTAAATACATTGTTTGTTCTCTATCAAAATATTTCATTTGCTAACTATGCCTATCAGTAGTTAGTGCCTTTAGTAGTTTGAATCTTTTATTTAGGTGGCAGTAGTAGCGCTCGCTGTATTGCAGTAGTTCGAGTAACGAAGATTTTTGTGAGGTAAGTGATTTGTGAAACGTATAGGTTAATGTTAGTCAGGGCCATTCTTTTGTAGGGATTTTTGAAAGTCAGATTGCGTTGCGCTAAAAAATATTGTGTATCAGTTTAAGCACTGTCATGTATAATTTTTCTAAGGGGACGTTTCAAAGTTAATTGTGTACGTCAAGAAATTTGCCATATTGTCTGCTGTAACTTACTGGAACCTCACGTCGATACATTTCCTCATTTGGGATATATTTTGCGAGGTCTAGCTTAGCTGTGTCTCGGATTGCAAGTTACACCTCCATACCCTGCGATTCGCTGGCGTGTATACTTTAATAATACCGATGAACCAACGGTAATTCACACTGTTGCAGGGAAGGAATTAGTAGATGTAAGTTTTACTCTTAGCTACACTAAAAAAAATCAATTAATATAAATAGAAGAAAATGTATTATTACATGTAGTAGTCAAGAGTATGTGTGATTATTGTTCGACACATTCTTTTCCTTGTCAAATAAATAGCAAGTTCATTTCCAAAAGTAACGATCAAGAAACTTTGAATGGAGTTTAACTACATACATTATTTTGAACACGTAACTCTACATAGTATTTCCTTCTAATACCTTTTAATAACTTACTGGCATGTAATACGTTTTGACATCTTTAGGTCTAAGTATATTCTCTGGTAGCTTTATAACCTACTGTTTTCAGCAAAGGCAAGCATAAACGTATTCATAATTTCTTATAGGTTTTTAAACTGAACAAGTTATGTCACCAGACATCGTACCTGTTCAATTAACCACGTACAGTTGTATTTACAGTCCAGACGTTTACGTTTACAATAACCCCATGTGATCATAGCTATCCATGCGTTGTACAATTTAAATTTCAGGGTAAAGCTATGTATTGTCTGCATGCCTGAGTCTGAAAGATAAATGTGCCGAACTAACCAAGGCATGTCTTTTTGCCACACTGCATTTGCCTTATTTTGGCGATGGCTTATTAGTCCTGAAGCAGCTCTGGGCAATTAGGAGGTGAGGCTGGAGGAGAAAGAGTGAATTGTCAAATGATGCCGTATCTATCCGCTCACCAAATCGATTTGTTCTAGAATATGGGAGTTGTCATATGAAATGAGAAAGCGTTGATTTCTCACGTAAGTCCAGCAAGGAGACATTTTTATGTAGTGAACCTTCTTCTTTCTCTTCTTCGTAATTGAAGATTACGGAAAGATTCACTAATGAAAGCCGTCTACATATGTGTAGTGTGTGGAAAGGCGCTACAGAGTTAAGACGAAATGTGCGCAACTGCCATATACGTTGTTAACAATAACGACGTACTATTCCTTTGATTTAAATATAAATGGAACGCTACTCACGTTTATATAGTAATTAGGTCGTAGATTTGTAAGTGAAAGACATATTCTTTTCTATACAGGCAAGGGTAAAAGCCATAATTCGTAATACACATACCGATGATCAGATTTCACAACATTTTGTAGCATTATTTTGTTTGATGTGAAAAACTTCTTATGAAACTGAGGAATATAGTAAACATCAGATTAATTCATGTGTGGTGCTATAGTCGAAGTAAGGTTTGATGACTCCTTGACTATAAAGTGACTGGCAAATATCCGCCCTCTCGGAATAGCGAGTGAAGGAAGTTGTCTGTATTTATGGAAATAACGTAACATGCAGGACCGAATAATTTTCTAAGTTTCATTTTTCCCGAGAACGAATCCAGCGTCTTAACTACTGTGTACTTCAGTTGATTCTCTGAAAATAGGCAGCAGATCGTATCAGTTCAGTATAAACATGAAAGAAAAAATACTTACTGTCAAATGTATCACCTGACGTGTCTGAAGTTTGCATTCTCTATTTTTCTTATTTTTATGCTGTGTTTTTCAGTTTTCATGCTCATCAACCCTCTTACAATTCTGATTGTCATAACAGTTAATTACGTCAGTGGCAATACAAAGGAATATTTTTTTAAAGTTTAAAAAACTGAAGAAAGTAAATCAAATTAGAAGTTAATGACTGTTGTTAGTGAATGACTTACAAAATGTGGGATGCACTTCAAGTTGGTTGTTTTCGAGGTACAGAAAATATTCAGTGAGGCGCACATTGCTGCTAAATGATCCGAGTTCTAAATATTGCATAAGAGCATAATTTAAGAAAAGATGCGTAACAAGTGCAAGTACGCATGCAATGCAGAAGACAGAATGTACTGATTACATTAAGTTTCACGTTTCGTATTGAAAAGTCACGAAGAAAGAGGAATAATGACTAGAGAAACGGACGAAATAATGTAACTATATAGGCATCTCAGTTTGTTTCTTGTAAACTAATGCTCAAATTGATGAAAGCAAGCAGGGGAGACGGCTGGTTAACTCGGCTAAAGGGGTAGTCGCCGTAAGTTAGTGGCCTGAAGCCGGTCGATGAAGACAGTGCTCTAGCGGAAAGCTAGATAACAAGTTTAGCCCATTAGCTTGATGATCCGCCTTGGTGGCTATCCAGCAGTCTTTATAGCAGTACGTGCCGGCTGTCGGGACGCGGGCCAACAAAGGGCACGCATTCGTCTCCCACCACCCACCACCCACCACCCCTGCTTTCCTTCGATCACCCTCTCCTCGGCGCGCTTCCACTTCTTACGCGCTTTCCAACACGAACATAGTGTCCGATAGAAATGGGCGCTGTTCACGCACTAAAATATCTTCCAAGTATTAGACACTTGTGTCTGAAAATTAACACCAAATTATTTTGCTGATAGGAAGTTCGTCCTAAGACTAATCGTGGCTAGAACACACAAATAAAAATGTAACATAATCTAAGACTACAACTGATTACTATACAATATTTACAGTACCTTATTTTTCTCAACTCTTGTAAATACCAATATACAATCACAGCTTCCTTCTCTCACCGAGCGAGGTGGCGCAGTGGTTAGCACACTGGACTCGCATTCGGGAGGACGACGGTTCAATCCCGTCTCCGGCCATCCTGATTTAGGTTTTCCGTGATTTCCCTAAATCGCTTCAGGCAAATGCCGGGATGGTTCCTTTGAAAGGGCACGGCCGATTTCCTTCCCCATCCTTCCCTAACCCGAGCTTGCGCTCCGTCTCTAATGACCTCGTTGTCGGCGGGACGTTAAACACTAATCTCCTCCTCCTCCTCCTTCTCTCAGAAAAAGGGGAATTGACATGAATCTCCTTAAATAGTGCTCTTTCATTGCAACCAAAATTAAAATGGATCCAACAATTATTCCAACATGAAAGTGCAAAGAACTGTATCAAAAGTGGGTTACTAATATGAGCATTCCAATTCTTGTTTAGTATGTCTATATAATTTGGTTTACACTTAACATGATATTCTGTATAAAATTAAGTAAACTATTTTCAAAATCGCTCATATAGATAATAGTATTAGGATATAACTCCAACTGTTACCTCTTCTTCTACAAATTATGTACGCCATAACATATAGCATGCCAAACATTTTCATCTTTGCAATCATCACCTGTGGTAAATGTATATTATACACACAAACAAATTTTCAAAATACACACTGATTTCTTTGAGAATCTTATTCTTATGATTCTCACATGTGTTGATCCCATAGAAATGTTTGCTGTCCACCTACTACCTCCTGAAATCCTAACGTCTTCATCATCAACTGAACGGAAATACTACTTACCTGTCATTGTTTCACCAAATTACTCTCTTCGTCAAAAACTGCATAATTTATGGAAAAATGGTGGTTACCCGCTGTAACACACTACATAATCTGTATCATAATATGACACATATAAGCTCCGGCCGGCGGAGTGGCCGAGTGGTTCTAGGCGCTACAGTCTGGAACCGCGCGATCGCTACGGTCGCATATTCGAATCCTGCCTCGGGCATGGATGTGTGTGATGTCCTTAGGTTAGTTATGTTTAAGTAGTTCTAAGTTCTAGGGGACTAATGACCTCAGAAGTTAAGTCCCATAGTGCTCAGAGCCATTTTTTTATAAGCTCAAGTATTACGTCCCAAAATGCCGTCATTAAAACCTCTTTGCTACATCTACTCTGCTTATGTAGTATGTCAATTTCACCAGGCTCTAGTTACATACTGCAAGAACACTACATACATCATCACAATCCAAGGCAAATGTCAGCACAAACTATCTCTTCCAAAATCTATAACTCTGCCGTCACTTTTCAATACATATCATTTTATTCCTCATGTTAAAAAAATCCCACAACACATCCATACCTTTTGAACGCAATATGTACCCCGTAGCATCATTTGAACACTACACTACAGGAGAGGAAGAATACTGAAGACGAAAGACAAAGTTCAGACTGGCAAAGGCGATGATTGACAATAAAAAAGGGAAATGAGGTAATGTCACTGTCGATGCCCTCGATGAAGATCTCTCGAGTTGCTACCATAGATCTCGATGTTGTGGCTGCCACGAAAACTCACGTCGTGTTTCCCCTGCTGGCTGCCGAAGTCTGAAGCTCAGCACTCCGTTATTCTGTCTTCTTCTTCTGTCTTGAAGTTCCTCTCCGCTCCTAATGTTTTCTACCTAATTTCTGCTACAAACTATTATGAACACTTCCGCTGCAAAATCTATAGCTCGGAGCCCGCATGCGAAACTACCTACAGAGCACTGCATTCAGAACCTGGATCACTGACATCAGCGATGCTTATTAAACCTCATTTGCAATTTATAAAGGGATTGAATTCATAACGCAGACACGAAAAAACCCCATTTGCGACATACTTACTGTATGGCTCTTGGGCTATGTATGGCCCTTTTAGTAAATGTGGCTCACTTACTGTCGTGCTGTCGAACAGTACCCGTCTGATTTCATGCACTGTAGTAGATTTTACTAAAATATCGTGGTTAACCTGTGATCCTGTAGTCGAACTACCCAAGCATTGACTTGCAAGGCGAAATATCAGGTAATAATAATAATCAAAAATAAGAAAAGGCTTGAATTCCAGTTGATAACATGCAGGTGACAATAAAAGATTTAAGCTGCATCAACTGATTTTTTCAATCAGGCAAAATGCCGAAACTGTTTAGAATGATGGTCCTAGACGAAGTGTAATTGCAAATTGCAAATACGATTGGACATAAGCTGTGCGATTTAGTGATGACACACGAAAATTTGTTCTGCACTAGGACACGAATCCGGATTGCCCACTTAACATTGGTGGTCGCCTTATACACTCCAGGTATCCGCTCACGCCTCCAACCATCATGTATTACAATGTCTACGTCCCTCAGTTGGTTGGTTTGTGGAACTGAAGGGACCAGACTACAAGGGCCATCGGTCCCCGTCCCTTAGTGCTCACACATAGACTGATTCTCGCTCAGGGAAAGACAGTGTTATTCTCGTCGTTATGGTCTGTCTTGGCATGTAACACAAGAGTGCAGTGCCTTTGTTTCACGGAGCTTGTGTAGCAGTATTTAATGTCTTTCAATCATGCATCCACATCTGAAACAACAGACACTGCTGACGATCTACAGCCGTATTAAATATAGAAATCTTTATCGTCTTGTGGACATGGAAATTCCTCTTATTTCTGTGTTTTCCAAGCAAAAGTGGACAGGATTCCGTCTGATGCAAGACACACGTTTTCAATCACTTTTAGGCTATTTTCGTTAGGTTTATTTATTTACTTTCTTCCTGAAAAATTGTTGTCACATATTAACCTCTTGTGAGGGTTATGTGAGGTTTTGTCATTTGTCAAAGGAGGGATTTTTAACTGTCAAATATTCTCCATTTGCTTGCATACAATACAGAGTTGAGACATATATCACTCTTTCGATTCATTACATGTTGTTCGTTTACGATATGTCCAACGATTTTGCTTTTACAGTAAAATGGGAAATAAAGTGGATGCATACATTTGTGTACGTACTTCGCATACAGATTTTAGCTCAGCTCTTCAACGATTCTACAACACAATCATCGAAATTCAAAAACAATATTTAATATCAAATCCAACAAAGTTCATTTGGTCCATAAAACAATTTCCAGCGAAATAATCATAACTGAAAACTACATATCATCTGTAGTACATCAGACAAAACGTAAAGTTGGCAACATGTGGGTAAGACAAGAAATCGATATCTCTTTCAAGAAAGAAGCAATGAATATCGAATTATACAGATCACATATAAAACGAGCAAATCGTATAAAGTATCCACAATGTTTTGATGAATTAATGCACAGAGTTAGAAAATACACAGATACCATAATGAAAAGAAAAATATAATTCAAAAAACGAAACTTACCAAAATGATAAATCATACATAGGCCCACCAATCCCAACATCAGTATAATAAAAACACCTTTCACAAAAGGGTGAGTAATCAAAGAAACATAAATTTATCTGTACAAAAAAGTAGCCAGCTCGAAAAGGGTCCCAAACATAACATAAACACGATGTTTTCACTTAAAACTATAGAGAAAATCGTAACAGAAACTGAACATATCATAACACAACAAGACAGACTGAACGCACCTGAATTTAATTCCTATTTAGCAAGAGAGCTAGCCACAGAGAAATATATGATATAATCAAAGTGAACAAATTCAACGTAAAAGAAAACACAGATACAACTGAAAACACCTAAACAAAACATTAATGCAAGAAAATGCCATTATCACAAAGTATGACAAGAACAATTCAATTGTACTCATAAAAGAGAACGACCTCATTGAGAAAACTTTAGTATTCGTCCCAAGCAACAATTTGTCACAACTAACAAGTGAGCCAACAAGCGTATACCAAAGAAACTTACAGAAAACTCTGAAAAACATAGAAAAAATTTATGAATGGTTGGCTCTATGTGGTTCCCAAGTCGTGCAGGGACCGTAAACCATAAAATTAGCAAATATGCAGCAACCACTCGCAAAATCATGTTTTATTTATTCACTTTTACAAATCGATTTCAACTGATTAACAGCCATCATCGGTGCTTTCAACCAAAATGTACCCTGAGTAGTAATACTGTCTTCACCAGAGGTCAAACATAAAGTGACTTTAGTTTGAGCTCTGCACATGGTGACCCCAATCGGTCGCCTGCTAGCAGACGTATTCATCGATTACATAGAACATCAAATCTTCTACCAACTGTTAAAGCAAAGCAGTAAATAATAAAATATTGATAGAGGTATGTAGGTGATATAATGTACCTAATAGACGAATCATACTCTCACATAAAAGAACTCCATGGTTATGTTGTGGCGTAGCAAGACCGCCACGCCACGGAAGTAGCCGAAAGGCACGCGTTTAGTTTACGCAGGCAAGATATAGGTCTGTAACAGGATACGTAATGAATGCTATAAAGAAAAGTACGTAGCTTCTGGAATACTTAACTTTAATCCATCCTTGGTACATCGCTATTGACGATATAAGTGAGACTCCATAGATACATGCAATGTTACTAATGGCGCCTTGCTAGGTCATAGCCATTGACTTAGCTGAAGGCTATTCTAACTATTGGCTCGGCTAATCAGCAATGCTTCGTCCATGTAGTCGCTAGCTACGTCGTCCGTACAACTGGGGCGAGTGCTAGTCCGTATCTCGAGACCTGCCTTGTGGTGGCGCTCGGTCTGCGATCACACAGTGGCGACACGCGGGTCCGACATGTACTAATGGACCGCGGCCGATTTAAAACTACCACCTAGCAAGTGTAGTGTCTGGCGGTGACACCACAGGTGACATAAACACAATCCTCTCATAAATACAGCTCACTGTTCAAACATAAGTAGATGAAAAACTCAAGTTCTTAAGCCTCATCACACACAAGAAAAACAGCAAGCATGATTTCACTATTTACAGAAAACCCACATTCATAAGTACAATTACTCATAACCAGTCCAACCGCTCCATAACCCGTGAAGCAGCCAGTTTCTGGTATTTTCTAAACTGGCGGAACAGGACACCCTGAACAACCATGACTACACAGACCAACTGAACACAATAAAACAAATAGCAGAGGAAAATGAGTGCAATGCAAGGAAAGTGGATAAAATAAACAAAAGAAAGGATATAAGATCAGGCAACGCATAATCGGGAAACAACGCAACATGCAAAGAATCAGAAGACAATAAGCAACAAACGGCACAAAATCACGTACAACAAAGATGCAAACAGGGTTGCCAATATGCTAAAGAGACAATGACTCAACATAGCATACTAAACCAAGAACAGAATGCAGATCAGACTTTGAAGAGATACAACATACACTGAAACACAGCCAGTCTTGTATATATCAACTAACTTGCAGTTGTTGTCAGTCTGTTTACGTCGGTCAAGCAAGCAGAAACTAACAACAAACAGAAAAAATACTTTTTGTTCTTTGCAGACGACAAATTGCAGATTATGTAGTAGATTTAAAGCTACAAGCATAAACAGCTAATAGCTTCATGAAAGGTATGTAAGGAAATGCGTGTATCTCGTTTATTTCAAAATTTACAATAAAACCAAAACCTTTAAACATATCTTAAATGAGCAACATATAACGCCACCATTCAATGATATGTCTCAATTCTGTACTATATTAAAATTAATGTAAAATTTAGACAGTTACTAATTGCCCCTTTTACAAATGCAAATATTTTGTACAAAGGTTCATATAACCCAAACAAGATGTTGACATGTACCAAAATTCTGCAGAGAGAAAATGAGCAATTTAGCCCACTGACGATAGTACAAAACTGCTGAAACATGTCTGGGTGAGAAGAAAGCTATGAAACTGTCTTTTGCATAGTTAGGGGACATGTATTCACGAATTGTAATTACGATTTAACATCAGCTGTACAATTATTTACTGACACATGTAAATTCGTGCCAGACTGGGATTCAAGGATGGACTTCCCACTTTACACGAGCTGTCATCTTAACAATTTCGGCTACCGACGCCCGTCTCCTGGATCGAACCTCCATATGTCGCTGTGTCTACGTCCCTTAGTGTTCGCACATAGGCTGTGATTCCTGCACAGAGAGAGATAAAGTTATTAATAACTTTTTGGCCGTTCTTGTCAAGTAATACAAGACAACAATGTCTCTGTTTTACGGTATCTGTATAGTACTATGCAGTGACCGCTGACATGCATGTGACAACGAAACATTTAAGCTGTATCATCTGATTTATTCAATCAGATGAAACACCAGCTCTCTTTAGTAATGGTATACCTATATAGTTTAAACATGCTACAAAATTAATAATAATTCTCGTGTGCAGCAAACGTTGCTAATTGTGTAAACTGAGTGGTAACAGAATCCCCAGAGGCTAAGAAAATATCACTGGTCCATAAAATAGTCACTGACATTAAGATCAACACCTCTCTGAAAGTTTATTAGTATAAGCAAACTTCAAGTAACTGTGGCCACTTGTCGTCCAGAAATGCGCTTTACCTACATCCAAATCGTCTGGCCGATCGTCACAGTGTCTCGTCACTCTACGTAACTTCATCGTGAAACCTTCCCAGCTCCCCAAAATCAGTCAGAATGCCTGAGCGCCACACTGCTCACCTCAATGAAAATATGCGTTCCCTCACCGAAACTGCGTAGTTTTACTTAAAATCTAATAACTGGAGCACCTCTTCATTATGGACAAATACACAGATTAGACTTACGTTTTAAGTGACGACTCACCATCTTACGAATCCAGTGATACGAAACACTAAATACTATTTACAAAGGTCTACACATAAATAATTTATCAAATAAGTAGGTCATTCGCATGAGAAAACTTTTCTAATCAATGAAATAAATGAAGTAAATGATCTTAGCGGGTTGTAATGAAGTGCTGCCTCACATCCAGTTTATGGATATCATCTCGTGATATGGATATTCAGTCGTTTTAAATTGCAGTTCAATTAATACAGGCCAAACAGACTACTCATTAAATAAATTAGATATTCATTATCAGTGTTGACAAGTACAGACGTTTAAATTACAGTTGATCTTAATACAGGCCAAAGAGATTACTCATTAAACAAATTGAATAGTAATTATCAGTCTTGACAAGTACAGTGTGGTTACGTGTAATGCACTATGAGACTCGCCATACTACATTCATTTACAGGTGGATTTGATGATCTGAAACTTTGCATAATACCTCAATAAATAAATAGTTATAAATGTGTTCGGATCAGGAATGATAGCTATGGTCCTAGTCTGTCATGCTTTACCTTGTTTAATGAGGTATTATGCGGTTTTAGGCAGTTATTAATTTTTGTTGCTTAATGTGATAGTATTAATTTGCTGTTGACATCTATCGTCGCTGGTTTTTGAGATATATACAATATTAACATTGCAATAGCTGTATCAAGGTGCCGTGAGTACTCTGGTATGTTTGTATTTATGATATAATGAACCAATGAATTATTGCTGAGTGAAGTATTTCAATGTAGCCATTTTTCACACTGTATGAAAATACGCCTTTGCATATATCTCACATATCTGACGGTGCCTGCAGCAAACCAGGAGCTCACCATGCCCTCCTTCGGAAAAACCATCAGTCACTGGTCATCGGTATGCTGGTGATCGTGAGGCCGTCCTTGAACGCCCGAACTTCGTCGCTTTCCACATCTTCCACCCTCAACCGAGTTAAATCCTTAACGGCGCTGAATTCTCGCCACCATATCAGCTATCTTACAACGTCATGCATGATGTCATCGGTGGCCTTGGACTGATGACGCCATCGATCAATAATATCAATCAGTCAATCGCTCAATCAACCAGTAATTGTAAATTAACAATCCTTTTCCCGCCGTGTCTCCAGCTAATCAAACTGCAGTATTCAAAATCGAAAATCCAATACAGTACAAATAGCTCAATTGAGTTAGTGTAAAATTAAAAAAAAAACCCTCATTTCTCTTACCTCGAACCAGTCACAGTGCCATACTGCTTTTCTCCAGCTGATTATAACGTATTAATAAAAATCCAAGACGGCGGAAATAGACAGTTGTGCTAGTGGATAATTAACAAGTAGTGTCCTTCTGCTCCTTATCTCTATCCAATCATAGCGCGTTATTAAAAATGCAAAATAGTGGAAAGAAACCAGTTGTGTGGTTCATACCCTCTACCTCTTTTCTTTTCGACAATTCAAAGAGTATTGATAGAAAATAGCCTAGTTGTGTTCATGGGATATTTAAAACCCTCTTCACCTCCTCCTACCTCTAGCCCATTCATAGTGCAGAATTAAAAATCCAGGATTAGAGAAATAGCCCAATTGTGCTAGTGGAAAATTTAAAACACATCCAATCAGAGCATAATATTACAACGATGCGTAAAAATGGTGTCAAAATACGTTGTTTCTGACGTACATGTTAAGTTAGGCCTTTTCCCACTTTCTACAATCTTATCTCTAATCAATCATAGCACAGTATTAAAAATTGCAAGATGGTGGAAACTAACCAATTGTGTGCTCTATACCTCACTTCCTCCTCCTTCCAAACAATCACAGCGTAGTACTAGAAAACGGCATCAGATACGCTGTAGAAAATGACGTAACCTCAGTTTGAAAGTGAAAGATATGCATCATATATGTAGAATGGCGCACAGAAATTCCAACTCTTTCTCCTCTACTCCAGTCAGAGTCTAGTATATAAGTGAAAGAACGAATTACAAAGCACCGTCATCTGAGGCAGTGCTCAAAAGAATGGGAATGGCTTGAATTATTTATCAAAACGATTACATCACATTGACAAGGATCATATGCAAGCACTTGGCAAACCACAGAGCATGTTCAATTAATGGTTCGTCCGAAATGTCTCCAATGTTTCAAATCTCCACAAAAATGGAAACACACGGTCCGATCTTCGTAACTAGTATAAAAGGATTCAGCTTCGCTGTCTTTGTCTGGATACTGCTCAACAGCTAATGAAGAACCCCTGAAGGACTGTAGTCTTGCCTTATGTATATTGTACAGGATGGGCAAATAAAAGTGGCCCAGAGAACTGAGCTCCAGGGTATAAAGAAACAAAGTAGAGGAAAGGAAATACAGTATTAACTTGACTGTAGCAAATATTGAAAGTGGCCACCATTCATCTATTGGAACTTTTGGGCCCTCAGAGAGTTGCTGAAGGCGGTTGGAAGCCCGACTGCCGGAATTACTGCAGTCTCAAACGAAATGTTCTGCTGTATTTCTTGAAGACTATGGGGGTTGTTGCGACACACCTCAAATCTGAGGGCCCCCACACAAAGTAATCGCACACTGACAGATCAGGTGACCTGGGTGACCAGCTAGGACCACGACTAGGCTGATCTCTTCTAACAGCTTTGCCAGGCGTTAAGACTGTTTAATTGTGCTCCATGGTTTGGTCTGCTGCATGGGCAGTTGCTCCATCCTGTTGGAAGTATTTAAAGGTGTTTCCTCCTTCTTTAATGCTGTCAATCGTATCCACTCGTCCAGGTCACTTTTATTTGTCCCACCCTGTATTTAGTATGAGCTAACCTTAAGTTTCGAAAATCATTAGTTGAGCAGTATGACTGAGTTAGTTCAGGAGCTGAACAGGGTGTATTCCCGTTCTAGGTGAGGGTGGCTCCCACATCATATGTCAAACTGCCAACGGGGAGATGATTGCTACATTTTATATTCAGTTACAGACATCCATTTCCTCATAGTCAACGAAATGTAGAATGCTTGGAGACATCATCAGTGCGTATGCACAAACTTCACCAAGTCTTATCATTATATCGACTAAGTAAGATGAGATTTATCAAGTCAATACTTGGAGGAAAACTTTATTTCCTCTGTTATATGTCATTGGCTGTAAACTTACTTTGGTGTATAAATCAGAGAAATTATTTTGATGAAACAGATACGGAAATAATGTATGTAATTGTATTCGCTAATTAAGTCAGCAAGTGGTGGGGAGAAGGGATTCCCCACTTGAATTTCGTATCTTCGGCAGTTTCCAAGAAATTTTGTGTACCTTCACACTATCTGCACTTTTAGGTAGTGTGCTGCCTTAAAAATCATTCATAGTTAACCACATAAAATAATCTACACTTATCACAAGATATCTACAGAGAAAGTTGTGTTACGATGTGAAGAAAGGAGGATATATGACAAGTGTGTCACGAAATACGTTGCCTACTCTGTCACTCGCGATGGTGAATGCAGCAGTGTTCTGTATGTTAGAGGTACTGTCTTGTAAGTTGTTGTTTGGACACCAATTGAGTGACAGCGTTTACACAATTCACAATTAATTTCCTCCCACAATACTGATTAGACATCATCAAGGTAAGTCATACAGTGCATCATTCAGTTGTTTATTAAGAATTTTAAAAGTGTGCAGAAATGGCAGTCACCCTTTAAACTGACCCATCCTCTATTATGCTTGGAATCTATAACCTCCTAGCGGGAATGATAGGCACCTAAAGGGGTATGGTGATCAAAGCAGGAAATATAGCCAATTAGTAGGCAAATGGTGACCACCCAAATAGAAATGGTGGCCATATAGGGAGAATGGTAGCCACCTAGTGGAATGGTGAGCACCTAGAATGGTAAAGGCTACCACACAAAGAGGAATGGTAACCCCCAAAATGTGGAGTAGTGGCCAACTAGTACGGGAATGGTGACCACCCGAAGGTGATTGGCAGCTACTGAGAGAGATTCGTAGCCACCAATGTGAATGGTGACTGCCTGATAGAGAAATAGTGGTCACCCAAAGAGGGATGGTGGCCACCTAAGGAGAGTGGTAGTCACCAAAAGGGGGAATGGTGGCTATCTATGATAACTGTAGGAACGTAGTAGGAGAGTGGTGACCACCTAGTGGGTAACAGTGACCATCTATGGCAGTGGTAGCAACCTAGAAGGTGAGTGGTGACCACCTAGGGGTAATTATGTCACCTAGAGGGGACGGTGGTCATCAAAAACAGGGAGTTGTGGCCACCGAGGAAAATGGTAGCCAAATAGTAGATGAATGGTGACCACCTAGTGGGAATGATAACCATTTAGGGGGAAGAAGAGCCACCCAAATGGGGAATGGTGGCTACCTACGGGAATGTACCCACGTAGTCGAGGAATGATGACTATCTAGCAGGAATTTTGGCTACTCAAAGGAGGGTGATGGGTACCCCAAATGGGAATTATACCCACAATGTAAAATGAACATCCTTGTCCTAACAGCATCGGTTTTCATTCTCTTACAGATGGCTTGAATATACACGAGGAACCAAACAAAGGTAAGTGGTCTATGGTATATATGAAAATGACAAAACAAGTTTTTTGCTGAAAGTTTATCGATTAGAAAGGCAGCTGAAAATTTTAAAACACCTTGTAGCACACTGAAAATCAGATTAAGGTGTGTAAATGAATCAGTGCGGAGATCAGGAAGGAAATGTGCATACCATATTAAAACATCTGAAGCTACAGTGTATTTCAAGAATCAACTACCCATCAGACTCAGTGAGTATACCTATAAAACATAAGAATATTTACGGAGTCTCTTACCATTACTTAACGGTGATGTGTTACTGTCAATTTCAGGACCTAATCCAGCTATGCCTAGCGTTGGATAAAAATAAAACTCACGAGGTTTCGTCAGAGCAGAAGAGTGTGCGAGCATTTCAACTTCCCATCAACCGCAGTGAATAAAAATGTAAAATAACAATATTTACATAATCTCTTACCATTCCTTAACAAAGGTATTAGTGGCACACTATTCTCAGTTTCAGATATTAATCGAAGTTGTTTAATGTTGGATACAAAATATCTCCTTAGGACTGGAAAGAGGAGTGGAAGATGTACACTCCTGGAAATGGAAAAAAGAACACATTGACACCGGTGTGTCAGACCCACCATACTTGCTCCGGACACTGCGAGAGGGCTGTACAAGCAATGATCACACGCACGGCACAGCGGACACACCAGGAACCGCGGTGTTGGCCGTCGAATGGCGCTAGCTGCGCAGCATTTGTGCACCGCCGCCGTCAGTGTCAGCCAGTTTGCCGTGGCATACGGAGCTCCATCGCAGTCTTTAACACTGGTAGCATGCCGCGACAGCGTGGACGTGAACCGTATGTGCAGTTGACGGACTTTGAGCGAGGGCGTATAGTGGGCATGCGGGAGGCCGGGTGGACGTACCGCCGAGTTGCTCAACACGTGGGGCGTGAGGTCTCCACAGTACATCGATGTTGTCGCCAGTGGTCGGCGGAAGGTGCACGTGCCCGTCGACCTGCAGCGATGCACGGATGCACGCCAAGACCGTAGGATCCTACGCAGTGCCGTAGGGGACCGCACCGCCACTTCCCAGCAAATTGGGGACACTATTGCTCCTGGGGTATCGGCGAGGACCATTCGCAACCGTCTCCATGAAGCTGGGCTACGATCCCGCACACCGTTAGGCCGTCTTCCGCTCACGCCCCAACATCGTGCTGCCCGCCTCCAGTGGTGTCGCGACAGGCGTGGATGGAGGGACGAATGGAGACGTGTCGTCTTCAGCGATGAGAGTCGCTTCTGCGTTCGTGCCAATGATGGTAGTACGCGTGTTTGGCGCCGTGCAGGTGAGCGCCACAATCAGGACTGCATACGACCGAGGCACACAGGGCCAACACCCGGCATCATGGTGTGGGGAGCGATCTCCTACACTGGCCGTACACCACTGGTGATCGTCGAGGGGACACTGAATAGTGCACGGTACATCCAAACCGTCATCGAACCCATCGTTCTACCATTCCTAGACCGGCAAGGGAACTTGCTGTTCCAACAGGACAATGCACGTCCGCATGTATCCCGTGCCACCCAACGTGCTCTAGAAGGTGTAAGTCAACTACCCTGGCCAGCAAGATCTCCGGATCTGTCCCCCATTGAGCATGTTTGGGACTGGATGAAGCGTCGTCTCACGCGGTCTGCACGTCCAGCACGAACACTGGTCCAACTGAGGCGCCAGGTGGAAATGGCATGGCAAGTCGTTCCACAGGACTACATTCAGCATCTCTACGATCGTCTCCATGGGAGAATAGCAGCCTGCATTGCTGCGAAAGGTGGATATACACTGTACTAGTGCCGACATTGTGCATGCTCTGTTGCCTGTGTCTATGTGCCTGTGGTTCTGTCAGTGTGATCATGTGATGTATCTGACCCCAGGAATGTGTCAATAAAGTTTCCCCTTCCTGGGACAATGAATTTACGGTGTTCTTATTTCAATTTCCAGGAGTGTAGTTCACAAAGCACGTACTTCTACTTCGCATCAGACCTTCTTCTCAGAGACTCGGGCAACTGTTCTGAAGGAAGAAAGGTGTTAAGACATTCATTTATCAAAGCAAAAGGTGAAGACGTGGAGAGGATGATTATGACGAGCAAAATTATTATGATCATGATGAGAAAGGTGATGACGATGATGATGATGATGATGATGATAATTAAGAAGAAGAAGACGAGGAATGAGAAGACGACATTCACGATTGAAATACGGTCTCCAACAAATCGATAGCAAATATCAGTCCGAATGATCTGACAGAGCGATTACTAATCTTGCTGGCTTCGAAAGTGACAGACAGTGATTCACATGATAATGAATTAATGTCTATTGAAGAGGAACTTCACGGAGTTCGATCATCATCTAGAGTTGGAGCAAAAAATAATGAGGAGATAGGAGTCTAGATATGACTTAGTAGGGAAGCGTGTAACTCGTACACTTACATGTTGACGGATTCTGAGAAAACTCGCCTGTTTCTTTCCAAAGAGAGACGAGACGTGCAGACAAAACGCAGTTTGCGTTACATGTGCACCTACACTTTTGTCATATACTGTGTGTCAGAGGTCGGCCGAAGTGGCCGTGCGGTTAAAGGCGCTGCAGTCTGGAACCGCAAGACCGCTACGGTCGCAGGTTCGAATCCTGCCTCGGGCATGGATGTTTGTGATGTCCTTAGGTTAGTTAGGTTTAACTAGTTCTAAGTTCTAGGGGACTAATGACCTCAGCAGTTGAGTCCCATAGTGCTCAGAGCCATTTGAACCATTTTGTGTGTCAGAATTCTATGTTAGCTACGGTAAGAGCATATTCGTTGTCACAAATTCAGTAAAGGCAAGCAGTTTTGACATACGAAATGGTTTGTTGATATTGTAGTGCTGCAACCCAGTCTTGGGTCGGAAAACTGTTAATATCTAACAAAAGTAAGGGAAAGTAGCATGGAAGCGCCCTAGAACCTCGCGTTAACAACCGTGGCTCGGTAGCTGCAAGTGTCGCAATATATGATTTACCATAGCAGACATGCCAGTGGATTCAGCTGCGAAGATAGTTGGACTCATCGATAAAACAGCGCTGCACAGCCGTAACGTTGTAGCAAGTGTGGCGGTTTCACCACACATGAGCAAGTCTCTTGTTTTGGCAACGTGATTAGGCGTTGGGTTTTATCGAAAAAATGGGCACTGGAGACATGTAAATACGTCAGCATATTAAGGCAAGGATCACTTGTCATTGCCGGAAGCCCGCAGTACCACAACGACGCCAGAGTCGCGGCAGGAGCTTCCGACGACTGGAATCCGCCGTCTGCAGCCAGGGGTTCGAGACTGGAAAGCGCCTGCCATCTGTGCTGCTCTTCAAGGGATTTGGTGCCTTAGCTCTGATGATCTGCTGTCCATGCCAGCTGTCTCCGACACTGTGTTCCTAGGGGACTTGGTGCCACAACACCAGCCACCAGCTAAATACCACCCATGCGGTCTGAGTCACACCCTTAGTGTTCCATTGCAGTGATGTGGGTGGGTCGGGGGGTCTCCAGGCCTGCATTACCGTGAGGGAAGCAGCGCACATCAGTCTCGTTAGACAGACGCCATGGCCATATGCGGAGCTGAGGGGCCACGTCACAAGTAGGGCGTCATCGCAATACAACATGATGCGCAACCGAAGTCATCCCGTGGCCTACGGAGGCTGCCATCCTCTGCAGCATCAGGTGTGAGCCCGAGCACCATGCAGAAGCCGTTGTCTGTTCATTGAGCCCATCCAGAGTCAGTAAGGAACTCGAAACAACACATAGATGATAGATAAGCTTGAGCAACGCTGGTACTTCTCTTCAGTGGACTTGAGGAGTCTGTATCATCAGTTAGAAGTTACACTGAAAACAGCGTTTTCTAGACTTTGAAGATACTACCAGTTTACAGGGTCGGGCAAATAAAAGTGCCCCAAATGAGTAGATACGATTGGCAGCATTAAAGAAGGAGGAAAAGACCTACAGTTACTTCCAACAGGATGGAGCAACTGCCCATACAAACCTTAGAGCACATTTACACAGTCTGAGGTGTATCGAAAAGACCATCATAGTCTTCAAGAAATGCAGCAGAACATTTCGGATGAGATTGCAGTAGTTCCGGAAGTCAAACTCCGAACCGCCTTGAGCAACTTCCTTATCGAAAAGACCATCATAGTCTTCAAGAAATGCAGCAGAACATTTCGGATGAGATTGCAGTAGTTCCGAAAGTCAAACTCCGAACCGCCTTCAGCAGCTTCCTGAGGGCCCAAAACTGCCAAGAGATGAATGGTGGTCACTTTCAACATCTGCTTTAGTCGGGTTACTACCGTATTTCCTTTCCTCTACTGTGTTTCTTTATATCCTGGAACTCTGTTCGCTGGACCACTTTTATTTGCCCCACCCTGTGGGTGGATGACGTTTTGGGTTGAAGACTGCACCAGCAGCATTCAAACAGCTGCAGTATTAAGTGCTGAAAGTACTGGAAATACACCAATGTGTTGTATATCTTGATGATATAATCGTCTTTTGAAGGGATATGCAAGAACATAGACAGCGTCTGAGTGACGTGTTCAGAAGATTACAAGTAGCCCATTTGACGCTCCGCACCGAAAAATGTCAATTTGTGGTGGAAGAGGTTAACTATCTGGACCATCATTAGTAGGAGCGATGTAACGATTGATCTGAGGTTCATGCAGGTGTGCCAGTGTTTCTGTTAACACAAACTGCGAAAACATTACAATGCTTTCTTGGTCTTGCAAATTTCGGACATTGACAGACTGCTTACGCAATTTCTAAAGAAGAGGATTGAGTTTGTATGGTAGAAAGAATGCCAGGAAGAATCTGTTGAGTTTATGATAATATTAGTGTTGAGTCCGGTGTTGGTGTTCCCAGACATTCAGAAGGAGTTTATATTACCATCTCAGGAGTCTAATCATGCTATTGGGTGTGGTTTGAGCCAGGAGATGGACGGAAAGTGATATACCTTATCCTATTCACGACGACAGTTGAATCCAGCGAAGAAGAATTGTTCTACAACAGACAGAGAAATGCTTATCTTGACGTACTTCCGGTGTTCTTTGTATGGAAGGAAATTCAAAGTGGTGATGGACTATTCTGCTTTGAAGTGATTACTTAGTTTCGAAGGACCTGTCCAGTACACTGAAGGGGTGGGCATCTAATATCAGTGAACTGGAGTGCGAAGTAATCCACAGTGCAAGAAAGGAACATGGGATAGTAGAAGAGATTAGCAGAAAGATAGCTGTAATAAGGGCAGTTGGTCACCATCTTGGGTAATGGCAAGCAGCGCTGAGCGCTGATGAAGAGTGTAAGCAGTATGGCAAGGAACCTGAGAACAAGTAATGGATTCCCAGCAACATTCAGTGTTATCACGAATTGTTGGTTGGAAACCAGCGGCAGATGTACTAATTAGTTACCATCATATGTGTAGGCTGTCTTTAATACACCTGCTGCCGTTGGACAAGCAGCTGCAGCAGCAAGTCGTATACTCTTAGCTCATTTGTTACATAGTTTAATTCTTAATTTCTTAGCGTGTTTTTGGTACTTGCATTGTTTAATTCATAAATTTCGGGCGTATTATAGTATTTGAGTGTAGCATCCCGTTTTAGTACCTGAATAGTGTAAAATCGCGTAGTCTCCTTCCGCCGCCGAGCAGTGTGTCAGCAGTGCGCAAGTAGCAGCATTACTGCATCTATTAGGCAATCTTGTATATTAATAACCGTTTAAATTTTGTGTCGAATTGTTTGTGCTCTCTGTAGATTAGTTCAGACGTTCTTTGCACAACAGTTTTTAGCATGGATAGGGACTGCAACTGCTGTGTTCGGATGCAGGCTGAGTTGATATCCCTTCGCTCTCAGCTTCAGGCAGTGTTGGCTTCGGTCACACAGCTTGAGGCTGTTGCCAATGGGCATCACTGTGGGGGTCCGGATGGGGGTTTGTCGGGGACGGCCAGCTCGTCCTACGTATCCCCCGATCGGACTAAGACTGTGGCTGCCCGGGATATTGCCCACATTGAGGCTGATCCCTCACCTGTGGTAGAGTGGGAGGTCGTCTCGAGGTGTGGCAGGGGGCGAAAGACATTCCGGAGGGCTGAACGGAAGGCCTCTCCAGTTTGTCTGACGAACCGGTTTCAGGCTCTGTCTCAGGCTGATACTGATCTTCGGCCGGAAATGACTGCTTGTCCTGTTCCAGAGGTTGCCCCTCAGTCTGCAAGATCTGGGCGGTCGCAGAGGCTGGGCTTACTGGTAGTTAGGAGCTCCAACGTCAGGGGTGTAATGGTGTCCCTTAGGGATATGGCAGCAAGAGAGGGGAAGAAAACCAATGTGCACTCCGTGTGCATACCGGGGGGAGTCATTCCAGATGTGGAAAGGGTCCTTCCGGATGCCATGAAAGGTACAGGGTGCACCCATCCGCAGGTGGTCGCTCATGTCGGCACCAATGATGTGTGTCACTATGGATCGGAGGAAATCCTCTCTGGCTTCCGGCGGCTATCTGATTTGGTGAAGACTGCCAGTCTCGCTAGCGGGATGAAAGCAGAGCTCACCATCTGCAGCATCGTCGACAGGACTGACTGCGAATCTTTGGTACAGAGCCGAGTGGATGGTCTGAATCAGAGGCTGAGACGGTTCTGCGACCATGTGGGCTGCAGATTCCTCGACTTGCGCCATAGGGTGGTGGGGTTTCGGGTTCCGCTGGATAGGTCAGGAGTCCACTACACGCAGCAAGTGGCTACACGGGTAGCAGGGGTTGTGTGGCGTGGACTGGGCGGTTTTTTAGGTTAGATGCCCTCGGGCAAGTACAGAAAGGGCAACAGCCTCAAAGGTTGCGGGGCAAAGTCAGGACATGCGGGGACCAAGCAGCAATCGGTATTGCAATTATAAACTGTCGAAGCTGCATTGGTAAAGTACCAGAACTTCAAGCGGTGATAGAAACCACCGAAGCTGAAATCGTTATAGATACAGAAAGCTGGCTGAAGCCAGAGATAAATTCTGCCGAAATTTTTACAAAGGCACAGACGGTGTTTAGAAAGGATGGATTGCATGCAACGGGTGGTGGCGTGTTTGTCGCTGTTAGTAGTAGTTTATCCTGTGGTGAAGTAGAAGTGGATAGTTCGTGTGAATTATTATGGGTGGAGGTTACACTCAACAGCCGAGCTAGGTTAATAGTTGGCTCCTTCTACCGACCTCCCGACTCAGCAGCATTAGTGGCAGAACAACTGAGAGAAAATTTGGAATACATTTCACATAAATTTTTTCAGCATGTTACAGTCTTAGGTGGAGATTTCAATTTACCAGATATAGACTGGGACACTCAGATGTTTAGGACGGGTGGTAGGGACAGAGCATCGAGTGACATTATACTGAGTGCACTATCCGAAAATTACCTCGAGCAATTAAACAGAGAAAACCGACTCGTGGAGATAACATCTTGGACCTACTGATAACAAACAGACCCGAACTTTTCGACTCTGTAAGTACAGAAAAGGGAATCAGTGATCATAAGGCCGTTGCAGCATCCCTGAATATGGAAGTTAATAGGAATATAAAAAAACGGAGGAAGGTTTATCTGTTTAGCAAGAGTAATAGAAGGCAGATTTCAGACTACCTAACAGATCAAGACGAAAATTTCTGTTCCGACACTGACAATGTTGAGTGTTTATGGAAAAAGTTCAAGGCAATCGTAAAATGCGTTTTAGACAGGTACGTGCCGAGTAAAACTGTGAGGGACGGGAAAAACCCACCGTGGTTCAACAACGAAGTTAAGAAACTACTGCGAAAGCAAAGAGAGCTTCACACCAAGTTTAAACGCAGCCAAAACCTCTCAGACAAACAGAAGCTAAACGATGTCAAAGTTAGCGTAAGGAGGGCTATGCGTGAAGCGTTCAGTGAATTCGAAAGTAAAATTCTATGTACCGACTTGACAGAAAATCCTAGGAAGTTCTGGTCTTATGTTAAATCAGTAAGTGGCTCGAAACAGCATATCCAGACACTCCGGGATGATGATGGCATTGAAACAGAGGATGACACGCGTAAAGCTGAAATACTAAACAACTTTTTCCAAAGCTGTTTCACAGAGGAAGACCGCACTGCAGTTCCTTCTCTAAATCCTCGTGCAAACGAAAAAATGGCAGACATCGAAATAAGTGTCCAAGGAATAGAAAAGCAACTGGAATCACTCAACAGGGGAACGTCCACTGGACCTGACGGGATACCAATTCGATTCTACACGGAGTACGCGAAAGAACTTGCCCCCCTTCTAACAGCCGTGTACCGCAAGTCTCTAGAGGAACGGAAGGTTCCAAATGATTGGAAAAGAGCACAGGTAGTCCCAGTCTTCAAGAAGGGTCGTCGAGCAGATGCGCAAAACTATAGACCTATATCTCTGACGTCGATCTGCTATAGAATTTTAGGACATGTGTTTTGCTTGCGTATCATGTCGTTTTTGGAAACCCAGAATCTACTCTGTAGGAATCAACATGGATTCCGGAAACAGCGATCGTGTGAGACCCAACTCGCTTTATTTGTTCATGAGACCCAGAAAATATTAGATACAGGCTCCCAGGTGGATGCTATTTTCGTTTACTTCCGGAAGGCGTTCGATACAGTTCCGCACTGTCGCCTGATAAACAAAGTAAGAGCCAACGGAATATCAGACCAGCTGTGTGGCTGGATTGAAGAGTTTCTTAGCAAACAGAACACAGCATGTTGTTATCAATGGAGAGACGTCTACAGACGTTAAGGTAACCTCTGGCGTACCACAGGGGAGTGTTATGGGACCATTGCTTTTCACAATATATATAAATGACCTAGTAGATAGTGTCGGAATTTCCATGCGGCTTTTCGCGGATGATGCTGTGGTATACAGAGAAGTAGCAGCATTAGAAAATTGTAGCGAAACGCAGGAAGATCTGCAGCGGATAGGCACTTGGCGTAGGGAGTGGCAACTGACCCTTAACATAGATAAATGTAATATATTGCGAATACATAGAAAGAAGGATCCTTTATTGTATGATTATACGATAGCGGAACAAACACTGGTAGCAGTTACTTCTGTAAAATATCTGGGAGTATGCGTGCGGAACGATTTGAAGTGGAATGATCACATAAAATTAATTGTTGGTAAGGCGGGTACCAGGTTGAGATTTGTAGTCCATCAAGAAAGGAGGTGGCTTACAAAACACTCGTTCGACCTATACTTGAGTATTGCTCATCAGTGTGGGATCCGTACCAGATCGGGTTGACGGAGGAGATAGAGAAGATCCAAAGAAGAGCGGCGCGTTTCGTCACAGGGTTATTTGGTAACCGTGATAGGGTTACGGAGATGTTTAGCAAACTCAAGTGGCAGACTCTGCAAGAGAGGCGCTCTGCATCGCGGTGTAGCTTGCTCGCCAGGTTTCGAGAGGGTGCGTTTCTGGACGAGGTACCGAATATATTGCTTCCCCCTACTTATACCTCTCAAGGAGATCACGAACGTAAAATTAGAGAGATTCGAGCGCGCACGGAGGCTTTCAGACAGTCGTTCTTCCCGCGAACCATACGCGACTGGAACAGAAAAGGGAGGTAATGACAGTGGCACGTAAAGTGCCCTCCGCCACACACCGTTGGGTGGCTTGCGGATTATAAATGTAGATGTAGATTTAGAAAAACGACGGCGTTTGAAATTGTGCTATGGCTGGTAACTACTGATGAATGGAGTAGCAGTGTGTTCAGCAGCGTGGTTCTGCACCACCCCAGGTGACCAACTTCTGGGAGTGCGACTCTGATGTGGGGTGAGGTCCCATTCTTACAATGTTTTCGATTGGCACAATAGTGTTACTCCAAGCGTCGTGGTGTGTGAAGCCATGAGGTATGACTTCAGGTCGTGGCTGATGGTGATTGAGAGAACTCGGGGGGTTCAATGGATCATCATGGACATCCTGCGACATTTTGTGTTACCTCTCATATGACTACATTGAGGTGCCATTTTTCACCAGGACAACGCTTGTAGAGACATGATATGTCTTTCTTAACCTAGGTCTGTCTCCGATAGAGTATGTGGGGGACACGTTTGGAAGTCAACTCTGTCCCGATGCCAGTATTCTGAATGTCAAGGACCAGTTCCAACAGTTATGGGCCTAGCTTGCTCCAGGAAGAGATACAATGGCTTGGTGATCCCCTTTGCTATCCAATCAGTGCATGCATCCAGGCTAGAGAGGGAACACCGTCATTCTGATACGTGGGCTCACAGAGCCAAATTCTTCGTAACTTTGATTCGATTTGTTAAACAATGAAATAACATCTCTAACCCCGTTAAACTGTGAAGTTGCACTTCTTTTCCTTGACCATTTCTGGATGCTTGATATATTTTTCTTACAGTGTTCTTCCAACCTCTAGCGAGTCGACAGATCGCCAGAATATCTTTGGAGTTAGTAGTCGTGTGATGGCGGAGGCAGGTGGAGGAAGCCACATTCTGTGTTGGCGTTTGTGACAAAATATGGTTATGGCTTTCTTTTCCATTTCCCCTATGTATGTAACATCGCCGCCATACATTGCATAACAATAAAACTGCATTAAAATTATAATAAACTGTTAACCGATTTCCTTTGTGTGACCTTCTTTCTCGCAATTACGTGCTGGTGACGATGATGGCCTGTAGAGAGGCGAGATAGTAAATAACAGTTTACTTTTAATTTGTGGACAACGTGGTGCAAGAAACCTGTAGTCAAGTTTTCTTTGGTACCTGTTGAACAATTTGTTGTTAATTAGGAACATTGCCTGTAGGCTGTGACAAAAATAACCCTCAATAATGGTGTTAAAATGTAAGTCTTACGCCGCGACCAAAAAAGGCATCACATAATCGCATAAGCAGCCCAATATACGTTTGCAGTTCTCTAATTATTTGGAAATTTTAATAAAGAGACTGTCCTTCGTAACAGTAACTTTCACAGGTGGCAAATGTGAATTTTTGCGTGACACGGGGAAACTGTCTGTTTAGTTGCAGCTAGTAAAGTTTAATCATTTAAGTTGCTCGCTCTAAGTAGAGTTCATGAATCAGGTACACTGAAGAGCGAAAGAAACTGGTACACGTGCCTAATATCGTGTAGGGCCCTCGCGAACACGCAGACTGCCGCAGCACGACTTGGCATGGACTCGACTGAAGTCTGAAATAATGTTGCAGGGAATTTACTTCATGAATCCAGCAGGGCTATCCATAAATCCGTAAGAGTACGAGGGGGTGGAGATCTCTTCTGAACAGCACGTTGCAAGGCATCATAGATGTGCTCAATAATGTTCATGTCTGGGGAGTTTGACGGCCAGCGGAGGTGTTTAAACTCAGAACAGTCTTCCTGGAGTCACTCTGTAGCAGTTCTAGACGTGTGGGGTGTCGCTTTGTCCTGCTGGAATTGCCGAAGTTCGTCGGAATGCACAATGGACATGAATGGATGTAGACAATCAGACAGGATGATTACGTACGTGTCACCTGTCAGAGTCGTATCTAGACGTATCAGGGGTGCCATTCACTCCAGCTGCGCATCTCCCATCCCATTACAGACTCTCCACCAGCTTGAACTGTCCCCTGCTGATATGCAAAGTCCACGCATTCATGTGGTTGTCTCCATACCCGTATTCGTCAATCCGCTCGATACAATTTGAAGCGAGACTCGTCCGACCAGGCAACATGTTTCCAGTCATCAATAGTCCAATGTTGGTGTTGACGGGCCCAGGCTAGGCGTAAAGTTTTGTGCCGTGCAGTCATCAAGGGTACACGAGTGGGCCTCTGGCACCGAAAGCCCATATCGATATTTTTCGTTGAATTGTTCGCACGCTGACACTTCTTGATGGCCCAGCATTGAAATCTGGAGCAATTTGCAGAAGGGTTGCACTTCCGTCAAGTTGAAGGATTCTCTTCAGTCGTCGTTGGTCCCTTCCTTGCAGGATCCTTTTCGGACCACAGCGATGTCGGAGATCTGCTGTTGTACCGGATTCGTGATATTCAAGGTACACTTGTGAAATGTGCGTACAGGAAAATCCCCACTTCATCGCTAACTCGGAGATGCTGTGTCCCATGGATCGTGAGCCTACTATGGAACCACGCTGAAACTCACTTAAATCTTGATAACCTGTCATAGTAGCAGCAGTAACCGATCTAACAACTGCGCCAGACACTAACTGCCTTATATTGGCGTTGCCGACCGCAACGCTTTATTCTGTCTGTTTACATATCTATTTTTTGGAATATGCATGCCTATACCAGTTTCCTTGGCGCTTCAGTGTATAACGGTCTAATTCAGTTCATCACAAACATATCTCTCCATTTGCCACACGGAATTTAACATTGATAGCCTTACGTAACAGAGCCAATAAAATTTAAACAAGGTCTCACTCGAATATTAAACAGATCGCAAATTCTAAGTCACGTATTAGTCACGTCGAAAATATGTCAAAGTTCTGTCACATTCCAGACAGGGGGCGGATGGACATAGAGACAAGCCTAACTCCTTCACCGCTGCAGTTTCAAAGCCTCCGACAAATAAATTCGTAAAGTTGACGGAAGGTTAAGATATCCGAGGGACAGTGCGGAGAGAGATGGAGACTGCGATAGCACTGCTCCACTGGCGGTCTTCAGGGGTATAGTTCGTGTAGGGGATGGAAGATTTTGGAAACGCGCACTTCGAAACAGTATCAGCCGCTACTCATCTTATGATAGTTATAATTGATCCTTGCATTCCTTGTCGGGATTTTGTACTGATAACGTAAGGCTGTCTTTTCCTAAGTGATCCCCAGTAAGAAGCATCGCCCTAGGTAGAAAGACACAAGTAACTGAGTTTTTTAAAAACATTGTGCGAACGCTTGCGTGCTCTGGGAAATTACTTCAGATGTGGATAATGGCTACAATATTTTTGCTACAATAGTCACAAGCCAAACCACATGGCTAACTTCTTGACCCAACAGAATATTACAATTTCAAAACTGTAGGTAGAGTGAAGACAAATAAGCTGTTCAAATTAAAGCCGCGATTTATGTATAATAGCTATATTAACTATAATTTTAATGTATTTTTTATTCATTACAACGTTCACGTGCAAGCAAAGGTAGACATTACGATACATTTTTGATAAAAAGACATTGAAATTGATATTTTTTACAGCTCACAAGTCATAGGAAATTTTTATACATGTGCCGCGGTGGCCGTGCGGTACTAGGCGCTTCAGTCCGGAACCGCGGGACTGCTACGGTCTCAGGCTCGAATCCTGCCTCGGGCATGGATGTGTGTGATGTCCTTTGGTTAGTTAGGTTTAAGTAGTTCTAGGGTACTGATGTCGGACATTTGCACAACAACTGCGACTTTACTTGGCTGCACTGGGAGTGGACGTCATGAGGGAGCGCATTCTCTCGTAATCAAAGCCATTTGGCGCCGAGGACCGAATACAGAGCGCCTTATAAATATCAGATAGTAAGGTGGGAAGGCCCATACTTGCTTTCCATGACTTTGTAAATAACCAGTTTGCCTGTATAGATAGTTACAAACATCGTCGTGTTAATATAGCGGTATTTATTATCTTAATAAATTACCCTGGTTTTTTACGTCGTCCGAACAAGTCATTTTGAATTTACTCCTCTTAAAGCGAACTAGTTTGAAGAAACGGACGTGGTCATGTCACTTTAAGTGTTACAGACATTACTTTTCTCTTTATTCACCGGATCTACGAATAAGCAATACTATTCCTTCTGAGTGCTGTGAAATCAGTGGAGATATTTTGATTATATGATGTAATGAGTTGTGTGACTGAGAATTGTCTTTTGTATAATTGGAGTTCTTTTCGGGAGAGAGGCCCTGGTGCTATGTAAGTATTGAGATTCACAGTTTTTTGTGGCATAGTTAATTAACATTCTAAATCTTTTCAGTATATGCTGCACTCAACAAGCTTCGATAAATATCAGTACGTATGAACCTCACAGCACAGGAATCGACACCGTTAAATGAACAGAGTTTAAAATTCCATATTAAATTTCCAAGGACACTTACTACACTATTTATTACAACGCAGAAATCTTGTGAGTTGTGATCCTTCTTGTTATATCTATATCTTGAAACTGTTTAGAATGAATTTCGGTTTGAAAAGAGTTAATCGAAATTACACTCACGACCGCCATTTTAAGTACCAAAAAAGTGAAAGAAGGTGTTAAAATTGAATATGTGGTGTAAATCAGTCGTAAAATATTCTTGTAGCTAGTGAAAAGGGCGGATGTTTTGCTGCCTTGAGATTTATTTGTAATTCACCTGCTCATTTGAATGCAGGAATTTAACGGAGGGACTAATATTCATTCAAATGCAGATGAATGCGTGCAGTTCCGTTTCTCTGCGTTCTCTGCCTAGCATTCTTGGATCATTTATTGATAACGCAACGGTTAAGGCCAAACAACAATATTAATCCATTAATTAGTTCAACTGGTAACTCAAAAACAATCTAGAAGGTCAGAGAATGCAACGTACTGGATATTTTATTGACCTATATTTATCTCCCACCCATTTTTCTGCTACTTTCTCTAATTTGTGAAGCCGTAGGACCTGCGTATCTCTCACTCATAACGAAATAAATGTACCATGATGCAGCAGGATTAGCTAATGGCATATCATTTACCGAAGCAATGGAATTCGTTTCATAACAGAGAGTGACGGTTTATTTATAGACATTGTGCAATTAAGTGGTATCATCACTAACAACATTTGAACCTACATTTAGCAGACAAAATGCAAATGATGCGTAGGAGCACATGATTATATACGATTATTACTTGGAGGTCCCTTAAAGTATTGTTTTGAATGGATTACGGAAGCGTAGTGAACGTGGATTGGATTCAGACTCGTATCAGGAGGTCAAAGATTCTAAGCTGAATCACCACAAAGAATCATATAATTCATGCACTATCCATGCACACTCCATGACTATTAAAACAATCAGAGAATGAAGGGAGAGATCAATAGCAACAGTTACTGGAAGTACAATCATTTTCCATCAATGTCTTAAACATTAGAAAAAATGCTTAATGGCGATAATTCACTGTTGATGTGGGGTTACGTGCGGTTACAATATGTAGGATAACTATGCAAAAGCAATAAGACCGCAATCCTGTGGCGTTATTTATGTAAAGGTCTTGGTATTAAACACAAAGAATGACGGTATAAAGTACTTCACATCACACTGTAATTATTAAGAGATGTAACACGAAATCGAGCCCACAATGCTAAAGGCACATAGCTCTGGACTCTCGGTGTAATGGTTCAAGTTCGAACAAAGATAGTATTATTGGGCCGCTTTACTGCAAAAAATTTGTTGAAATCCCCATGTCAAAATGTATCCTAACATAACAATCATTTAAACAGAGCAGATAGCATGCTTCTCAAAATTAAACCAACATATTCAAATACCTGTATCAACTCAGGAATGAACCAGCCCACAAGACCATTGCCACTGCCTTACGTATTCAGCGACAGAGTGCCTAACGATGATGCTTAGACGAAACGATTTTATTTTCAATCCATCACGCTTGTGTGAGAGGTCTGCTTCTTCGGCCAACTACAACATGACTATATCTGATCCTTGTGTTTATCTTTGTCTCTGTTCCCAACTATCGCTGTTTGCTAACCTACCTTACCAGGTTAAGTTGACAATAATTGCGCACCTTCTATTATAACTGTGGTTGCACACAGAAACATTTGAATTGCAGACACATACACACGTCCACTCACTCATGGTGAAATGTAGAATGGTTACGGACAGGCTAGTATGTTTATAGATTAAATAAATTAACAGACTCCAGAAGCTACTGGTAACTCTACTAGAGTGACTTGCATCATCAACACCAAGTGCGGTGGATATTTCACGAATGGAAGGGTTATGAAATAAATGTGACAGAAATATTACATCACTGGATGCCTTAGGGTGAAAGAATGTAACTGGACTGTCCTCTCTGTTGGAGGTCAGTCTTAAACATTTTTTACAATTTTACGACTAGTAAGGAGGGGATCCCAAACACTCGATTTGTATAGGTTGAAAGGATTATACGTCGGTTATGAAGGAAGTTAGATACTTCAATTATTTTACAGAATATTGAAAACCAACAGTGACAAGAAATGTTCGTTCTAACCAAGTGTTTCTCGTAGTATTATATATATATATAGTTTTACACTGTTTGGTCTGTAACTTTTTTGTATTGTTTCTTATAAATGTATGAAATATATATATCACTACAAATACAAATTCGCTGGTAAGTAAAACAAAAGTAAAATAAAACCAATAAGGACATCGTCTTTCTGTAGTGAAACTATACCCAATAACCACTATATTTTTTAAGTATTCTACAACTTGAAAGACTGTTCTTGGAGTGGAAAATGATAAAAACGAATCATAAATACCAGCTCAGTAGGAAATATACTCATCAGTTTGTGACGGGAGGATAAAAAGACAACGGAAACTAAGAAAGATCCCAATCAGGTCTCAAGCAATATAATGATGAAAGGACAATTGTGAACAAAATCAGGACACATATTCATTTGTCTCATAATTAGTGGCAAATAATGTAACACTGTACATACTAGACCAAAAGAAAGCATGAGTTGTGTTGTCATCATTCTCAAACAAGCGAGGAAGGAGGATGGACTGTACTAATGAGGTGTCTGATAGGGAAACTTGACCAAACAGATAAGAAATTCACATATGTTAATATATAAATATGTAATCCAAACAATGGAGCAAACATCACATCCTAAATCTATACACACCAACAACAAACGAACATTGCTAACAAGAGTGCGGCTTTGCCTCAGTGACACAACACAGACGACTATTATTGCTGAAAAACAACTATTACTTCACACAGTGAACCCCGTTAATTTGGTTTAAGTAATCGTTTGTTATGAAACACATCACATGATCTCACAGGTTGTGTTGTAGGGTCAGATGGAGGACGTTCTTCTATAAGAGACTTGAAGGAATGACTTCGAGAGAAAACTACACTGGTGGATCTCGTAGGCGAGACAATGTATTTCCGTGCAAGTGTCAGCCACCCGCGTCCTTTGCCTCAATTTCTCGGCGATACCTAGAGCACCGGTTATCTTCTACCCATTCATCTTTTTCCTGATAGCCGCCTTAATCCTTACTTAACAAGACTTCCTCCTGCAGTGAGACAGACACGGAATCGATAAACGTGTTCTAGATCCATAGTGCATATGCTGTCTCATGGGACTGATCACTGGAATCAGTAATGGATAAGCCATACGTCGACTTGTATGGCTCGTTTTCTTGAAGAACGTGACATCTTTTTCTGTCTGCCCTTGCCTCATTCGGACTAGCAATAGACATGCATCTCACTCTCTCTGCTCTGTTGTGTATGGTAGCAGACAACAAGTTTGTGGCAACTCTTCTTTTTTCGTTGTAGACTAATATTGATGATCATGGTACCAGCTGCGTGGAGTTGTGTGTGCAAACGCTGGCCACTATCCTGCATGAGAGCATCCGGGTCGGTGCATCCCTATAACTCGCATGCTCCAAAGCCTCAGAGGGGTGTTGTGGCTTACCTCTGCTTCTCTCAGGTTAGCGAATCAACCGACGTATGATGTCAGCTTGGAGCTGGTACGTTCAGCCGGACAGATGGCTGGATCTTGGCTCGTTTCTCATGATAATGCTATGGGCTGCCTCAGCCCTTAGCACATAGTACTCTACCCCCTCGAATAAAAGTAAAGATACACGTATTTATGCTCATAAAGGCTATAGGCTACAGTGTGCAATGGAGTTGGCCGAAAGTCTGTAGAGACTCGTCCTACATACACTAACTAAAGTGGTAGGATCAATTTGATAACTGCAGGTATATTCCTGTATGTTACACTATCTAACTAATTCTATGTTTTGTTTCTCATAATTGAAATTGTGATTACACACACTTGTTTTTTGCTAGAATCACCTTATATCTAGACCTCTATCATTACTCTGCAATTCACACTTAACTCCATGGCTGGGGGTTCTTTGAATTACGTCAAGACTACTTCTCTACAGTTCCACTCTTTTAAATTGCATAGGAAAAGAGTATACTAAAATCTGTCTGTAGTAGCTGTGATTCCCCTATCTACTCCAGTACACTATGCTTAGCTATACCCAAACTGAGAACTCACTGTCTTTATTTTCATACTACTTTTTTCTCTACGAAAACACACTCTGTTGTCTCCAGAGCCTGTCAAGAACTCACATAAGGAAAATAACATAATAATAACGTATTGTCATACTCAATTACGTGGTCAGGTGCAAAGTATGTTAGACGTAATGAGTTACTTCAGAACGTGTCATTTCACCTGGGTAAATCTACACCACATACCATATGGTCATTGTTCTTTCCCAGAACAAACATAAGAAGAATAAAATCATTTAAATTGAGAAGATGTCTTCGACATCAGATTTTTTACAAAATTCGTATTCAAACCAAGGGCATATTTAACCACACATCACAGAACTCTCCTCTAAAGTTATCAATGAAGCCTTCACTGTACTGTTGTTGTCAAGAACATGCAAAATCAGACCATACTATCTACATCAAATTACTCAAATGGGTCTCATCTATGAAATTTCCTAAGTCTATTTTCATCATGACTTACTTTACGATCAAAACATAAGCTGGTACATAGTGAATCACTGACTCTACACAATCTGTCGTCTAGTCCTTGGTCAGCACTTTTGTTTGGTGGCCTCATTATTCCTATAGTGCTTTCACCCATCAAAACCAGTTCTAGTAGTAGTGGCAATACGTTCAGCTTCTCTGAGATATAAGGCTCTAAAGTTCCTACCTTCCGCTTTCCATTTCTTAATTCACACAAAATACTTAAGCAGTACACATCTTCAGCATCATACAAATTCTCCAGCGCTTGCCTCACGTGGTCATGCCACCCTGAAAACAACAATAAACTGCAACAAATACATATCTTAACTGGTGGCTCCATCAGCCATCATAATCTGTACCTCCTTGGCAGGAAAGTCGTAAATAGACCCTATAAGTTCTACATGTTTTAGCTAATTCTACACATCATAGTTATGATCATTAATCCTGGTTCCGTTAAAAAAAGTCCGTTTAAACTGCCCCCAAGTAATCCTGAGTACACAACTTCACAGCATAAAAACTCCTCTAGATTAATGACGGAACTATAGTACCATGAAAATGAACACGCTTGTCTCAATTATAGCCGGCCGCTGTGGACGAGCGGTTCTAGGCGCTTCGGTCCGGAACCGCGCTGCTGCTACGGTCACAGGTTCGAATCCTGCCTCGGGCATGGATGTGCGTGATGTCCTTAGGTTAGTTATGTTTAAGTTGTTCTAAGTCTAGGGGACTGATAACCTCATAAGTGAAGTCCCATAGTGCTTATAGCCATTTGAACCATTTTTTATTTAACTATAAATATACTAAGACACAAGAGATTAGGAGATACACTCATTACTACATTGATGGACATACACATTAACTGTCCCGTAAGATACTTATAACCATTCACTCCTTAAACATTTTAATGTTCGATATGTGGGGCAAACCGTGTACTTCCTTCCTCTTGAAGTTTCAGTCGCCACAGAATTATCATGTAGAATTCTCTGGGCATGACAAGAACCAACATAGATCTTACTGCAGATGAACCTATGCTTCTTTGGCAGTTGATAATATCTCACCAAAATTTATTGTTTAAATTTTGCTGAAGGTGATGTAAACATTCCTTCTGCCTTCTTCTATGCTACCTGCTTCCTGCTTAATTTGATGGAACGTGATTCGAAGTATTTCAGAATGTCTTTGACTTCCAGTAAGTTAGAAACTTACCAACTCCCTAATATAACGAGGCGTTGACTTGTTTTCCAAAACGGTTATTGGACACGGTCCAGTTAGTTCATACGGCAGTTTATTATTCACTGAAAATCCTTTAGAAACAATCCCCAGCTATTGTGATGTTTACTACGCTATACTCTGCATAGATTCCTTCATTTCTTCATGTTGCGTTCAGCTGGATTCGAAGCTGTATGTTATCATAAAATCAGAATGAATACATCCATAGTCATTTTGGTATAGTTTACAATTATTTTCTTGAAACTGTGGAATGTTGTAAGAGATTATCTACTTGAGATGTCCTACTACTCTCAGGAAATAACTATAAAATCCCTTTGTTTCAGATTCTGCTTGCGCTCTTCACAATGGATTGAAAGTGATATACTTTGACGCAAATTCTGCTGCAACAAATCCTTACAATACTCTTTGCAGGGAACTGCACAGGTTTGTGGCTGCAGCTTCATGACGTCTAGTGGTAACAACAGGGAACAGAATTGCTCTGTGTGATACAGTAGGTGACTTATCTTTTTCGCAGATTTTACACAGTGCGAGCACTTTCTTACTCAGCCTTTCCAGATTGTTAAAATATACTGTCTGTCGAAGATTCCCGAAACATTTCTGTGATCCAAAGTGACCACAGCCCCTATGTATATATCATACTAGTTTCTTTGTTAATTAATCCAGTATGTGCACCACCCACTCAGTCTTTTCAGAGTCTCAACAGCAAAACGAATCATCTCTCAACTGGTGAAACGTATGCACTGCTGTATCGTGTTCATTCTCAAATTTTGATATGAGTAATATCAGAATGGGATTTTTATCTTGTTCCTTCGGGAAGTTCTACATGGATGCACCCACATATTTCTCAAAAGCACCCTGCCTGATTATATCGACTGCCATTCAGTTCCTCACGGCTCTCCCCGTCAAATCCAATTAGAGTATGGGACAATTCGTCGGCCTCTACATCTTGTGGTCTCAGATCACAAGCAATTTTAGTCTTAATCTCTTGAAGGTAAAGGGCCTGCTGTATTAGTTACCCTTGCGTTAACGTTGCTGACGTCAAGAGCTGCAAAACTTTATTACTTGTATATACGTCTGTTGTTTGCTAAAGGTATAGTATCTAAAACTAGTAAAATCCCAAACTAAGGATTAAGCCTTGAGTTCAGTCACCTACTGACTTTTTTTCTGGTTTACTTAGATCATGGCTTGCAAACACAACCGTCCATTGCACAATCATCCCATTTCGACAACCTCCTGGTTAGTCCTCAACCAGATAGAGAACCATCCGAGATTCATTTCGTTTGAATTATAATCAGCTCAAATGTATGATGACACCATGTGCAAGAAAAAAATGGCTCTGAGCACTATGGGACTTAACATCATCAGTCCCCTAGAACTTACAACTATTTAAACCTAACTAACCTAAGGACATCACACACATCCATGCCCGAGGCAGGATTCGAACCAGCGACCGTAGCGGTCGCGCGATTCCAGACTGAAGCGCCTAGAACCGCTCGGTCACAGTGACCGGCTGTGCAAGAAAAGCTCACTATAATGTATCCAAGGTTTGGCTGTGATGCACCCACCATTTTTCATCAATGAGCTAATCGTCTATGTAAAGAGTAATCTTCTTATTCAATTCCTTCAGTATCACAGCACTTATCATATGAATGAATGCTATCAATGAAACACTTTGGCAGAAAGAAATGTTTTATAAATTGGGAACATCTCCCGTAACAGAGAACAGCAGTATGTTTGCCACAGGAGGTGTGAAGTTTTGTTTGTCAAGAGAGTCGAGAAAGTGAAAGCGTGTGACGACCAAACGCGGCAATCGCAGACTGCCTCAAAACCTAGTGATACGAAAGTGCATACCCCTGATGATACCAACACCTTCGCAGCCCCCCAACCAACAACCTCAATGCCGACGCCCAAGGAAACCCCCACAACAACCAATGAGGAAGCCAATCCAGCGCCCCCCGCAGAGGTGCACAGCAACGCCACTACACCATCACGACACGTCACGGCTGCAGAGTCGCCAACACACGCCATCGCCACCGATAGTTTTAGTTACGACAAGCTAGATATAAATGTAAAATTAAGTAGGCTAGAAAAAAGAGATATCTTAGAGACGGCACAGCGGATGCTCATCCGCACCCTACACCCGTACGGCCAATCTGTTTGTTTCCGTACATCAGAGCAAATCGATAGACTGATTCTCAAAACGGAGAATATTCCAACAGATCCAGACAGCCTACTAGACCTGCTCATGCAGGTGTGCGCCCGCAGGGAGGAACCATTCGATATGGACAAACTTTACAAGGATCACGTAAGGGCTCATGGGAGAACATACTTCGATTACAATCAAACTGGCAGCAAGTGCTACGCCACCGTTAAACACCCAAACTGCTAATAGCACAGCTTAATGCTATGCGGAGGTCCTACGTGAACTAAAAAGTGACATTCTGTGCATACAGGAGCCCTACACTAGACAAGGGCATATCCCCAACTTTCCTCCAAGTGCGGTGACAGTTGCGGAGGGGACAGGCTGCATGGCATCTGTCACAATCCTAAACAAAGAAATACATCCAGTCAAAATTACAGAACTCTGTTCCGAGCACCTAGTTACAGTTGAAGTCACACACAAGGGGGACACTTCGATCATCGCGTCGCTGTACGCCCAATTCTGTCATTGCATCAAACCATACGCAGACCTCATCAGAGATGTTGCGCAATACACTGGCAACAAAAAACTTCTCATATGTGCAGACATAGATGCCAGATCAACCCTGTGGCAATCAGACAGGACTGTCGACAGAGGTAGAATAATAAATGACATCTTCCAAGAAAACAGACTGCACGCACTCAACAAGGAAGGACATCACCCGACTCACATCGGACACAACGGTCATTCATCAAACATAGACATCACCCTCGTTAATAATGCCGCCATCAACCACGTACGAGACTGGACCGTACATGACCAGATCACTGCTAGCGACCACAACATCATCACACTAACCTTAAGTGGCACACCAAACGTCAACACAGAAACACTACCAAAAAGACTATTATTTGACAAAACAGACTGGGACAGGGTCAGACAAAAAATACATCAGCTCATACCGCAAGACATCACCGGCAGTGTTTATTACAGAGCACATATGCTGACAGATATCATCACACACACACAGAACACCTGCATACCCACACAAAGAATGACAAAACACCAAAATATTCCCTGGACCACACAATTAACACGACTCAAACAAGACTCAAAACGTAAACGTAAGCTTTACCAACGAGCAATTTCAGATAGAGAAAGACAATTACGACTACACGACTGCCGGCTTGCCAAGGACAAATATAAACTTGAGCTGAATAAGACCAGGAAAGACCACTGGAACAGCCATGTAGCAGCACAAACACAACCAAACAAATGGGGGGAACCATACAAAATCGTGACAGAGAAAATTAAGAGCGCACTGGTTCTGGGAACGCTGCGACAGGAGGATGGTGAAATGACTAAGGGCTGGAGACGCACAGCAGAGTTCCTGCTGAGCAAACTCCTGCCTGACGACATCGCAGACACAGACACACCACAACATGCAGCACTGAGACGCGAAGTAGACACAGTATACACCACACCAACCGTCACCTGTCCATTAGCGCAGGAAGAAGTGGCGACAGCGATCTCAGAACTCAAAAACAAAAAGGCGCCTGGACTGGATGGTATCCACTCTGAGGTACTGAAACAAATTGCACCGCAGATCACCCCGTGTCTCACAACGTTGTTAAACGATGCATTAAGGCTGCTGGGCCGTGTGCCTGCAGTGTGGAAGACCTAGAAGGCGGTTATCATCAAAAAGGCTCCAGACAAAGACCCATCAGACCCCAAGTCATACAGACCAATTTGCCTTATCAATACACTCGGTAAAGTACAAGAAAAACTACTCTGCAAAAGACTACAAGCACACTGAACACTACGGGGACTGACACCACACCAATACGGCTTCAGGGAAGGGAAATCTATAGACGACGCAATTAACAGAGCACTCCAAATAGTACACGACACATCCTCCAAATACACACTTGCAATTATGATAGACATCTCAGGTGCCTTCGACAACCTCTGGTGGGCGGCCTTGTTCAAGAGGCTCAGACACCTGCAGGTACCGGAGTCTCTGTATAATAGTTTCATGGACTACTACAGAGACAGAACGGCCGTTCGGCAAATGGACAACCAGAAAGTGACAAACGAATTACAAAAGGCTGTCCACAAGGGTCGATCTGCGGCCCATCTTCTGGGACATAGTTATAGAATCGCCCCTACAGTTACTAGAAGAGCACATCTTGACAGATGGAGTTGTCGCTTATGCTGATGATCTACTCGTCGTAGTTTCGGCAAACAACCGTGCCCAGCTAGAAGAAAGAGCCAATGGAACACTTAGGACAATAACCCAATGGTGCACAGATAATAAATTAAAGATAGCAGGAAACAAAACAACTTATACATTGCTACAGGGTATCCTGCGCAGGAACCCGATAGTCAAAATCGGTGACACAAACATAAAAAGACTAGCAGTCACACGCTATCTAGGAGTATACATTGATGAACGATTGAACTTCCACGAACACATGCGAATATGCACAAACAAAGCAGAAAAGATACTACACAAACTGGCTAGGCTAAATTCGGAACAATTCAGACTACCCCTGTCAGTGACACGAACATACCATTGCGCTCTCCTCGAGTCAGTACTATGCTTTGCTGCCAGTACCTGGGCCCACAGGTTAAATCTCTCAACTAACAGAACCATTGTACGTCGAGGCCAAAGAAGTGTTCTACTTCGACTAACAGGGGCATTCAACACAACATCAAATGACGCACTATGTGTCGTCATGGGAATCTTCCCCATAGATATCACCATCAGGTACCGCGCAGCAATGTACTGGCTTAGGATGGGGAGAATAGACCAGGTTCGGCAGATCACTGGTGTACCGATTGAGACAACACGCCAACTCAGAGCATGGCGAGTGGATACCTGGCAGAGCGAGTGAGCCAACAGCGATAAGGGCCGCCGTGTATACAACTTCTTCCCTGACATCCGGCTGGGAAAGACTAAAACTAAAACATATTGATCCCAGCCGCGGTATGGTACATTTCATCACAGGACATGGCACTTATCCCACGCACCTGTACCGCGTGAGTCTGCAGCAGACTAATAGATGCACATGTGGGGAAGAAGGTTCCCCTGAACATACTGTCTTCTTCTGCGGACAACGCACGAACATAAGACACACAGTACACATAAATCGCCTGAACACACAGAACGAACTACATGCCATAATGCGCGACCCGGAAAGGTGGACTGAACTCAACAAACCAACGGACGAAATCTCGAAGATCCAACAAATAGAATACTTGCGCAACAGACCCTACCGAAGGCAAGTCGGTCCAAACAGACGTCACGATGCCCAGGGGGACACAGATATGATTAGCACCACGAGTAATGAAGAAGAAACAGATACAGACCAGGGCACCAACACAGATATTAAAGCGTCCAACGCGGATGATCCATAGTGTCAACCAAGTCAAATTCAAAGAACAGAGCTGAACAACCGACAAGAGGTGCACAAGTCACACACAATCCTAAAAACAGATTGCACCTTATACGTAAATAGTTAACAGCATCTCCATGTCTAATAAGAGCTTAAAGCTAGGTACCTCTTCAAGGGACCTACACCTTCCGTTAAGAGGCAGCGCACAGTCTGGATGGAAGGATCTTATTTGTGGTCCCTCTCTTTTGAGCCCAACCCGACGGATATCTATGGCAGATCGGGGAAAACCACCGTTCAGGCTGTGTTGCTGGCGGGGCCGGAAGGTGCTAACTGACACACCACGTTTCATTGTCTCATTGGCTCAGCGTGAACTGTTTGTACAACCAACCTACACAGCCTATACCTCAACCTCTACTACACTAAAAACTTCTGATCTGAAGCTTAAAGTTAGGCACCTCTTCAAGGGACCTACGCCCCCCCTGGTAAGAGGCGGCGCACGTTCTGGATGGAGGGATCTTAGTTGCGGTTCCTCTCTTTTGAGCCCAACCCGACGGATACCTATGGTAGATCGGGGAAAACCACCGTTCAGGTCGTGTTGTCGGCGGGGCCGGGAGGTGCTTGCGCCTGGTGTACTCTACTAGGAGCCTTGTAGGCTCAACACAAACCGTTAGCGTCATTACCTTATTACTTTTACCACAAGTACCCTTTCATTAGCAACTTTGAGCCAAGCACAAAATCAGTTACCTCTCTATTGTATATCGTAAATAGTTTAGCAGGCTGGACATGGAGGTCTTAGTCTTAGTTTCTAGCTTTAACGTACCCTAATCTCTTCTAGTTAAGTTAGTTTTTAGGATGGTAGATGTTAAAGGCATGGTGAGCAACGGCCAGCGTCTTGAGGGTCATTCCAAGACCCGGGCCGCCGCCCACAACCAGGTGACGGGCAATACTATACCTATCTCTTCTCTATTCAGTTCTCTTCCTTCCCTCTTTCTAAATATTTAATTTCGTTTTGTTTATTAATATCTTACTTGATTTTGTATTAGTTATAAGTTTTTCTAATGCTGCACAACAACAAAAAAAAGAAAGATATCAAATGGATCTAAACAGAGCCCGCCTGCACGTGGCGGGACACGGGCAACGGTGTGAGTGGGGACGGGAGCCGGTGTGGTGTTACTTTCAGTCACTCCGGACCCCGGACCCAGTCACAGCGGCTAAGTGGCAACATACGACCCACCATAAGAAATTAGACGGTGGGTCATAAAATATAAGCAGCTAGTGAAAAAAAAAGTGTCAACATCGTTTTCATGGTTGACTAACCTTAATGCTTTGACAACCTGCAATTTTCTGAAGCAGCGTGTTGAGCGTTTTGGGCTTCGGTTATAATGACAGTATTGACTGGTCTTGAGTCTAGAACTAACTGTATCATTCCATCTTTCTTTAGCACACAAAGCAACAGATTATTATACGAGCTCACTGATAGCTCCATTGTAACATAGATTGCACCTTCTCTCTATACACAAGAGTTACTGGCTGGACTCATGATGGGGAGTGACAATGCCATTTTACACGAATTTGGTATGTGGAATTACAGTGAACACAGTGAATCAGAAAGTATGGTAATGAGACACCATCCTTTAACACTACTTTTCTTTACAGATATAACCGATACCATGTATACTATCGATTCTTGTGTAGGTGAACATTCGTTTCACTGAAAGAATTTCATTTGCTATTCTATACGATGTATTATATTTCAGACTAAAATGTATAAAAAGTAATTAAGTCGTTAAATCGATACAGCAAAAATTATTTTTCTTTTAGAAATATCTGGCATATTTAAAATTGGTATTATTAATTGCACAGTCTAGCGCTAATTATTAAATTTATTTCTGGATTAATTTATAAAATAATGATGTAACTTGGTGATGATTTCTCTTTTGTCAAGACAGTATGTAAACTCTTTAGCCTTTTAAACTCTTTGGAATATTGTTGACTACCGCAGAATGTAAGTTGTAGAGGTCATGCCTCTGATGGAGATAGACATATTTATATAATCAACACTAACAATGTAATTTGGAATATTAGGTGGAAATCTTAAAAACTGTATGATATTTAACAATGTGATAAAGAAAAAAATTCAAGAAATTTAAAGTCAAATCTTCATCAGTTATTTAGGCATCAGGAACTCACAACGTTAAATCAAAATTTCTGCCCCGAGAATGTACCCCTAGAAACGAGACTTGGAGTCTACAAGAACAAAAAATGAAGATAAGTAAAAAGTTTTTCTTTTGTTTATCTTACAGCTGTCGAAGCTTTTTAAAATAATGAAGAGACTAAGAGCAATTTAATCATGATATGTTGGAGGGTAAGATTACAGTATCTTTCAGTTAGTTCATAATATATCTCACAAATCACCTTGCTCAATACCCATTTCGATGTGAACTATCTTTTCTCTAAAAAATCTGTCCAAATTTTCTGCTAGAGGACTATCCCATCGCCGCTGTTTGCTAAAACGTAGCCCATCTCTTATCGTATGTCTAAGTCGACTATGATTCTAATGTACGCCAAATCACTTATACTTACGCATCTTTCGAAATTTAATGAGACCATGTGGCCACTCAGAATAAGTGTGATAAAAAGTTTCTCTAAATCTACTACTGCTTGGTAATGTGTAAAAAGGTGTAGACCTTGGATGGCATTAGCAATTAGCTCTGGAAAAATTGTAAAATTCGCGTTAAGCTATGTGATTGCCCTGTGAAAGCCAGATGAGCCTACTGCTGTACATCTACACCACTAGCATGAACTGAACCTTGTACTTTGGTCTCCTGCAGTGGTAGAGTTGGCCACATTCAGTTCATCCCGCAGCATTCAAAAATATTTTTGTGAATGGTGGCCTCTCTGAGTGAAGTATTCCTTGAACAATAGTGTTGTCTACAGTGGTATACAAAATTAGGTACAAAAGTACCTATTGCATGATGAGTCACTGTCAAGTAACTTATCTTGAAGAAACTTTGGTCATACATACAAAGGACTGTTGCTGTGTAATATAGAAAGTAAATGAAAAAATACATAATGTGATGAACAGAAATAACACTTTTATTCAAAGACAATAATTACACAGAAGTCACCACGATTCACAATGTTTCTAAGGACACTGAAGAAGGTGGTATACAGTATTTAATGGGGTTTGTGATTACCACAGATTACACCGCAAGCTCTGAGATATCAACAAGATGAGTATGGAGAATTTGTGATAGGGAGTTTCATTTCTGCAAAAGGACGGTTGACAGCCGCTAGATGGTCATGGTTGTTGTTGTATATAGATGTGCTGTAATACATCTCCCAAATGCATTCCACATGCTCCTTGGGATTTAACTCAGGGAACACGTAGGCGAGTCTATTTGCTGAATGTTCCCTCATTCCAAGAGCCATTGCTCAGTTCGATTCAGTTGACCATCGTAGTCGAAAAAAGTTAATTCGGGGCCAAAAGCACGCGTGAAAAGACACACATTGGGAAGAAGTACAGTGTCCCAATAATGTTGACTGTTGAGTATGCTGTGTTGAAAGATTTGGAGGTCAGGATGCCCATGAAACATTATGCCTCCATTCACCAAACACATGGACCATCAACATAATGATAATGATGAGCGTATGGCATTGGTGGCCGGGAGACCCCTCGCGGGGAGGTTCGGCCGCCGCTCCACAAGTTCTTTAACGCCGCTACGGCGACTTGCGAGTGAATGAGGGTGAAATGATGATGAAAGACACACAACACCCAGTCATCTCGAGGCAGAGAAAATCCTTGAATCCGTCGGAAATCGAATCCGGGACCGCGTGCGTGGGAAGCGAGAACGCTACCGCAAGACCACGAGCCGCGGACACCATCAAAATGATCATGTTCGAAAATATTTCTGGAAGTATAACGTGTTCGAACCTGGCGCCATAGGAGGGTACGTCCAGCATGGGCGAACATCGTTGTTTTGGTGGTCCAACTGTGTGCACTGAACAGCCCAGGTGGAGGATATTTTGCGAATGGACTGGTCTGCCCGTTCGCCCAGCTTAAATCTCACTGAGCACCTATGGAATGCATTGGGGGTCGTACTGCAGACCTGCATGGAAACCGACGACCTTTCTGCAATTATCAACGGAGCTTGTGGAGGAATGGAACGTCCTACCAAACTAACTCATCACCAACCATGTGGTCAACAAGGAAGCACGTGGCAGAGTATAAACTGCAGCTTCTGGTGATCACACACTCTATTAACTACCATGTCGCACCATCTGCAGTGACCAGTGGACCATTATAAATCTTAATGACTTTAGTGTAAATATTTCATGCAGGTAAAAGTGTCAGTTCATTGCGTATTTCTTCCAGTTTCTTCTTTACTACAGTGTAGTAGCTCTTTCTATTTACGATCCATGTTTGATCAAGCTATGTTACTTAGCAGTGACAAATCTTGCGAATGTTACTTTGATCCTGAAGTTTTGCACTCCAGTGTATATTCAAACTAGGTACATGACATGGAACAATATTAGTGCCCTCATTTTCTTTTAATAATGCCACCTTCAAAACTGTATAACCTATAAGCAATGTTTCCCTTCCTATTATAATTTTACCTGCCTAAAATCAGAACTTACCGCATCTTCTCTTGTCTCCAGTCACTGACTTCGCCCTCGTTACTGTAGTTTTAAATTTTAATTAAAACGTCGCCGATTTTCACTGCCTGGGTGCGGACCGCACGATCTAAGTCCTCGATTCCTACTACATCTCCCACGATTCCGATTTCGTGAGTAGTCATGCTGCTAATCACCACGTTCACGGCTCACATTGCTATGATGACTGACGACTGCTTCCCTCGCATTATCCCGTGAAAGCATGGTTGTTCGGCTTCCAGTCATAGTCCGCCCCTTATAATAATTTTTTGAACCAATTTAAGTCCTGCATACTTCTCCCAGTTCTTCTATTCTCCCGTCCTAAATAGTGAGATAAATTTGTTAGACAGTACGAAATCAGTTCTGGAGAGTCATAGGGACCATCAGGATATTGATGTCGTTTCACCACGTCTTTGACAAATGCAATAGAGTTGTGATGACTCAAATAACTATAGTTCTACATATTAAGAACACTCAATTTTATTTACCTTTTACACGTTTTGACCAAAAATTGTTCAAAAAATCCTTACGAAATCTAGTGGCACCTCTTCTTTCAAATGGCTGCAGACAAACTTCAATATTAATGACACCCACCAAAGTGGTAAATCGTGATGCGAATGACTCAGCCACAACCACGAGTGTTAATTACTCGTCGCGTCCTGGAAAAACAATTATACTGGAGGCTCACAAAGTGTCACCTGCATTTCTCATCGTTAATCTCTATATTTACGTTCATGAAGTGGTACCACGCGTTCGAGAGATCGACGAATGCTACAGAGTCTTTCTTCGAGGTATCGTAACTCCTTAGAAACCGTCCATCTCCATCTTCTTCTCCAGTCAGTATCTTTGATTTCACTAGCTGTATAGACAGGTACTTATTCCCAGTCTCATTATCTCTTTGATGTTGCTGAGCAACACTCATACAATAATTTCTAAATGAGCATATCGCCATTTCACTTGATTGTTATTAATTTAATTATGGCCCTGGTTTCGGTCTTTATGCAATTTTCAAATGACTGAGTCTTTTCAAAATGGCATAAAGGCTAAAGGCTGGAGCCGGCCGGGTTGGCCGAGCCGTTCTAGGCGCTACAGTCTGGAACCGTGCGACCGCTACGGTCGCAGGTTCGAATCCTGCCTCGGGCATGGGTGTGTGTGATGTCCTTAAGTTAGTTAGGTTTAAGTAGTTCCAAGTTATAGGGGACTGATGACCTCAGAAGTTTGGTCCCATAGTGCTCAGAGCCATTTGAACCATTTTGAACCAAAATCTGGCTCATAATTAAATAAACAATCATACAGTCAAATGGCGGTGTGTTCACTTTAAAAAATGATTATGTCTGTTGCAGCTGAGCCAATATTACCCAATTTCATGTGTTAATCTAGAGTTGTGTTTATTGAAAACGCAACAGTGAGAGCGCTTCTGCGCTGTCAGTGACTGCTTCAGGTTGTGTTCGATCCAACTCATCTGCCTTTCTTAGTCAACCGCGATGCCAAACACGTCAAGCTCGCCCGCCACCCTTCCGGCTTTGGCTTCACGTTCCTACAATACAACTTACTGTTGTGTTCTTGTTGACGTACGCTACCAAGAACTTTTCGTCAATCACAGCAAGCCTCAATTACTACTTTCTTAATTTTTCCATTGTCTACAACTGTCCCATTAAATTGCCACGGGCCATTAGACTGTGTTCAGTCACCACCATACACCTTTCGAGTCATTCAGTTAATTCTTGTTGACCGTTCTGAATTTTACTAATTTTTCCGTTACTTCATCCCATCAGTGACTTAATGCACTGACCTACTGCCATAGCTCGTTCATTTCCTGCCGAATCGATCCAGAAGTCACTTGATTATTTTGCATCTACAACACCAATTTTCACCCCAGATCATCAAACAATTTGTTCTGATTGACTAACTTTTCATTGTAGTCGTCAAATATTTTATTAATGTCCTCCTTTAACTCCTAACTACTGCTGAGCCTAGTTTATCTCGTCGATCTTTTTATTTTAATTTCATTCCTTACAATCTGCAAAATTATCACGAGCATATCAATTAGCAGGTGTGTCGGAACAGCCGCTGTTTCCAGTGCGGTAACCCAGGGAGCCGACACTCGCCTTTCCTCTCAGTCTTCTCCTTCAGCCACACCTGGTTCAAGGGTTTCACCAAATTGCCCAGTCTCCACATATTTGGTCCTTCGCTACATATACGAGTAGTATTCAATAAGTAAAGCAACTCTTTTTTTCTCGACTAATTTCAGGTGAAAAAATGCGTAAATTTTTGCGGGACATCATAGAGGATTCTCGCTTCAGCCTCTACACTTTCATGAAGTTCCGACAGGGGGCGGCGCTACACGTAGCATTCAAAATGGTGTCTGTAACGGAGGCGCGTTCCAAGAAGAGAGCTGTCACTGAGTTACTTTTGGCGGAAAATCGTTGCATCGCAGATATTCAGAAAAAGTCCAAATCAGCATCCTCAGCCTGTAAAGTCATGCCATCGGTATTCTGGGACTCTGAAGGGGGTATTCTGTGTGATGTGCTGCCTCACGGCGCAATGATCAACTCTGAAATTTACTATTCTACCCTCAGGAAAATGAAGAGACGACTTCAGCGTCTTCGTCGTCACAAAAATGCAAACTAACTTCTCCTTCTCCATGACAAGGCAAAGCTTCATACAAGTCAGCACACCCGAGAGGATCTCGCTAAACTTCATCGGACTGTTGTTGCTCATCCACCCTACAACCAGGATCTCGCACATTCCGACTTCCATCTGTTGAACCCAATGAAGGATGCACTACGCGGGAAGCAGTACGTGGATGATGGTGAGGTTATTAATGCAGTAAGACGTTCTTTACGGCATCAACTAGTAGAGTGGTATAATAGGGGCATCCAGACCCTCCCAGTAGGTGGGGTATGGCCGTCGCATTGAACGGCGATTATATTGAGAAATGGGGTTTTGTTGCCAGAAGGGTGGGGAATAATCTGGTGTAGTGGAAACCCGGATTAAAAAAAATCTGTTTTCAGAAAGAAATGTGTTGCCTTAGTTTCACCCTATATTTGTGTGAATACTCATAGCGCCTAATTTTCACTACAGATCTATTTATTGGCTCACTGAACCTTATATAACTCTGAAAGAAAAGAAATGCAAGCTACTGAATTAAAATGTTGATGTGAATAAAATAGTTACTTACAAAATAATTTCGTTCTCCAGACGCAAAAACTTAATGAAATTCCCCGAAAAAGGAAGACTTGATCTTCTAGCGTATTACTTCTCTGCTTCAATTACTCCTTGCTACACATTTTGCAGACAGGATTCACTTATACCAACGAATGTACCAGCAAAGTAATACCATTTTGCGACGCGTAGTTTAGGAGATACTAAGATGCGTCAAATACTAAGATGCGTGGAAAATTGCAGTATCATTTATGAGGTTTTAATTTATTATTTCTCTGCTACTGACCTATCCGCAGCACATTTTACAGATGGTATCCACATACACTGATCGCCCAGAACATTATGATCACCTACCTATTATCGATATAAACCCCCCCTGGCGATAGCAGCGTCACCTAGCGGGGAATGACTGTTAGTCAGACACACGCATGGTGCATGTAGTAACAGTGAGCGTGCTCCATCTGAGTTTCACCAAGAGCAGATTATGATGCGTCGGAGGCTCGGCATGAGCATTTCGGAAACTGCAGGACTTGCCGAGTGTTCGAGGAGAGCTGTGGCGAATGTCTCCAATACGTGACGACACCAAGGTGAAGTCACGTCCAGACGTTGTGGCCATTCCTCATCACACATGTCGGGTGTCGGAGGTGGGCAGACTGGTTAAACAAGACAGGTGGCGAACTGCGGGAGAACTAACGTCAGACATCAGTGCAGGGCCGAGTACAAGTGTATCTCAACACACAGTGCATCAAACACTCCTAACGATGGATCTCTGTTGCCGACAACCCATGCATGTGCCAATATTAGCACTACGACATTGTCAACTACGACTGAAATGAGCATATGACTGTCGGCACTGGACGTATACACCAGACACAGTGGCAGAGCGTTGCATGGTCTGACGAATCCCGACCAAAAAAGGGAGCCCAGCATGTCCCCCCCCCCATTGGGGTGTCAGTGTATGATGTTGGTGAATCAGTAACTGGGATGTTTTTGGGATGTGGTTCCTTAAGTACAACCCAACTGGGCTTTTTTCTTTGCTGTGTGTAACACTTAATATGATTTTTTATGTGATAGAGATAAGGATCAAGGACAGATAACAGGAATCGAAGTTTATTTTAATTTCTATAATAATGTGTCATATCACTAATAACCCAAATCTTCCTATAGTTAAGAGCTCCTTTAACTTACTGATACAGACTCTGACTCATTTATTTTACAATGATTTGTGGTCCTAAGAATCAACAGCATTGTAGAGATATAATAGAATGTACCCCTATCTCTGCTGTACATCTAACTGAAATGTGTGATACACAATAATTTCTCTCCTGTTTCGGTCCTAATCTTAATGAAGAATAATTATTCATTGTTATGGGTAGATACGAGAAAAGTATTAAGAATAACGATAATGAGAACTATTTTCAAAAACTTGTAGTAGATAAATATCAAGAAATTAGAGAAAAATGTATCAGACTAATTCCACGAAGAAGATTTTTTCAAACCAACTAAAAGAATTTATAGAAACGTTTCTGCCTTCAACTTTGGCAAATCTGTATATACCTTATGTATATAACTTATGGAATTAACAACAATGATAATATTGTTGAATCACAATAATTTTTTGAACAAATTGAAGATGAAATAATGACCAAATTAAACTGTGTTTTAACGCAACTAAGAGAAATTAAAGTTAACACAAAATTTTATTCTAACTTTGAAAGATGAGAAGAATTACAAGAATTGAATTTCAAAACAACTTAACAAGTTTTATTAAGAACAACTGCTTTAGAGATTATTATAAAAATTAAGAAATAAACTATTAACAGAAATGGAAGAATTGCAAATAAAAAAATTGGTTGTCTTTATATTATATAAATTTTTTTAGAATAAAATGTTAATAAACATAATGCTGTATTTTGTTTTTATATTGATTTACCAAAACCAATTAAAGATATAAAAGTGCAACTAACATAAAAAACAAAGATCCGAAACTCTATCTTAATTCATTAATATCAGCTTTATATCCAGTACCTGATCATGCAAAAATAGTAAATAATTACAAAATATTGGATTGAAAAAACATAAATTTTTGAAAAACATCAATTTAATTTTCCTTTTCAGTGAACAGATATTCCAAAATTTTACAAGAAATCGAATATTGCAGTTGAAGTTAATGCATATGAAAACAATGAAGAAGTAAAAATCATTGTATATCCTTTCTACCATATACAAAATAAACAAGAAAAACTTGTTAATCTTCCTTTAATTCAAGACGAAAGTAATTCACATTGTTGTTGAACAAAAGATTTGTCTAGATTGATTAAAGTACAAGTAACTAAATGTAAAAAGAAAATTTATCTTTATAATCATTGTTTAAGATATTTTTATTCACAAGAAAATTTAGACATTCATAAATATAACTGCAGAAAACCTGAAGAAGTAAAAATATATAGTCCTGTAAAAGGTCAAAAAATTGAGTTTAAAAATTAAAATAATTCATTAAGGGTTTCTTTTGTAATTTATTCACAGTTTGAATGTGTGAGTGTTTGAATGTTTGTCAGCCCAATCATGAATAATGATATGTTAAGAGACATCAGAAACGTTTACCAATTTCCTTAAGTTACTAGGTTCAATATTCTAATGGAGATTTCAAAAATTTAGTTACTTACACTGGTAAAATTTCAGCAAAAATTTCGTTGAAATGTTGAAAGAAGAATCAAGAGAAATTGCTAGAATATATGAATGGAATGTGATTCTTGAGTTTCTCCCAGCGTATTTGATAATCAATATATCAACAGGTGTACTGCTGGTCTACTGTGTCCAACGGGCACAATATTTCGGCGATCATACATGTCACCATCATCAGGTGAACTGACAGACTGAGATACTGTGAACATGCCAGCATGGAGATCTGTACGCTATGGCTGCTCAGAGGGAACTGGGTTCGGTCGCGGTGGCGGTCGATTTAAATACCATCTGCCCGCAGCGCGCTCAATCCACTGTCCGCTAACATTAAGATCTAAACGGTATGCATATATAGTTGGTGGTAAAGAAGAGAAAAAATTTAAGAATGGAAGAAATGTGTTGTGAAAATGTAATCACTTTTGCTGATTATTAAAAACGTTTAAGTGACAAAATAAGACTATATATAAAATAGAATTTGATTAGATCATTTAAACATGAATTGTATGCAGTGGAATGTAATAAAATTGTAAGTTCTTAAGATGTTAAATGTGTTGTTTTACATTTGGAATTATACATTAGGATACAGACATCATAAATGAAATTGCATAAAATGAAAGGCAATAACGATTTCATTTAAGAATCAAACAGCTGCACAGATGATTAAAATATAAAATTATTAGTTTTCAAAATTAATTCATGATATGGTAATTTCTTTAATGAAACAATAAACATAATGAACATTATAGTCAATAAACAAATAGTTTTGTTAATGAACTCCACACATATATATATAAACTTTTTCATTAGAATTTTAAAAATTAACATTGGTTTTATTTACTGACCATTACCTTTCTTATTTAAAATTTTTCAACAAGATAATCATTGTGAAAATCTTATTCTTTGTTCACTGTTTAAATCTCTCAATGTATATGTGATTGTATTAGAATGAATAACATTTTCAAAGTAAAAAATTCTGTTAATAACTTTCTGGTCTATCATTTCTAAAAAATTCCTTTAAGTACACTTAGTGTTACTTTTATAAAGAATTTTATATTTAGGTTTAGTATCCAACAAATTTGTTACGTAAATAGTTTTCAGTACGATTTTCTCAGTTTATTTACTTCTTTTGCGCACTTTGTTATGTTAAATGTTTTATGTTATTATATCCATCTATTAATTTAGAAACTATGTCAACACATTTACAATTCCTTGAAAGGCAAATTTCTTAGAGATATTTTATTTCAATTTTCTATTAAATCATTCAACAATAGTTGCTTTTAATTCACTGAAAGTTGAATAATGATTAATGCTACGTTTTTTCATGTATTTTTTAAATTCTATATTGTCAAATACTTTCGCATTATCTGTTTGAAAATATTTTGGTGTCCTTCGACTCAAATATTGTTTCCAAAGGATTAACCATATTTTAACTCCTTCTAACTTTAACTGGAAGTGTCCAAGAAATTTTTTAAGAATCTTGTAACAGTTAATAAATATTTACATCCTTTATTTATTTTTTAAATTCGTTTCAGGTTACCTGAATCCATTTCAACTGAATCAGATAGCTATATATCGTTAGTTCAAAAAGATATTACATTGTTTGTTTTAAAATTCTCTTTATTGGTTTATGTAATTCATTAATAACTTGTTCACAAATATTTAGACCTTCACATACAAAACTTTTGTAATGGATTTACTCTTTTTAGTATTAGTAACTGAACAAATTCCCTCACTTGTTTCTTATTTGTTGTTGTTGCTCTATAAAGATTGTGTTGCAATGAACTTTCTGCTCTTCAAACAGTAAATGTGATTATCATCCTTTTTTATGAAGAATAAAAAACAGTTAATTAAATTTGAATTGTTTAATTGTAAGGACTTCAGTACTTCTAGATATTTACCAACTTCCTTGCCTGAATTATTAAATCTCCAACTAATAAGTTACATTTACTTTCTAGTGAAACTATGTTATCTAACGTATTATGGATACTCGCTTGCATGTTATTTATGCCTTTATTATGATGTTCCATGATACCACCATAAATACCATTTCTTTGCTTAAAATGTGTTAGAATTTTGCTGTATTCATTCTGTAAATGTTGTTGGTTCACTACAGCCTTTGCATCTATTGAATTACTTACATCAGCAATTCTTTTAGCTTTCAAACCAATGTAACCTATAGCTACTTAAAAATATCCTTCAATTTTTTAAAATTGTGTAATTGAATTAATTATTTTCAGTTTACAGATGACTGAAGATTTTCGACCTTGGATTGAGAATTTTTAGGTTCTAATAATTCAAAATCTGTAATTTCTTCTAAATCAGTATTGAGTTTATTTAAAAAATGTTAATTAAGAGGAGTTAGAATGAAATATTTTTCTTTTGCAGTTTCATATTTCTATCACATTATAAAATTAAAATTTTTGAATAAAATGGTCTATGTGTCACTTATAAACTCACATGGGAAGTATTTTATTTTATTTTCTAAAATATAATCTACCTCAGTTGAAAATGTTACAATTTTTACATTCATTACTTCAAGATCTAATATAATCGGTAATTTTTATATAGAATGCTGTGGATTGCTGTGTTATAAATGTCTTGTCCAGAAGACGATTTGACAGCAAGTTGAGGATGCTTAAACAAAGTGTCAGAGACCAGAAACTTTCTGACGATAAAATGATATATGACAGTCTGACAGACAAAATGATTGATTAACTACAGCAGTATTATGGAATGGCCATTAGAAATAATACAGAGGATTTGTTGAAAATGAACCAGGCAGTATGGGCTACTTCTTCCACAGACTCTCAACTGATGAAAAAACAGTATCCCAGCAGCAGTCATGGATTTCATAAAACCTATTTACAGAGACCTGGCTAATCCTGAATTACTGTAGAAGTGTCTACATGGTCAGACTCAAAATCCCAATAAGTTGTTCAGTAATCTCATATGGACTTGCTTACCAAAAAATGTTTTTATTGGAGTGAAGACTAAAATTGGGGTCAGTGGTGTTGTTATTGCTTCTAATGATGGCATAATTGATAGCACAAAATTGCTACAGCATATGGGAATCAATCCTTGAGCAAACTGCATCAGAGAACTTGAACAGATGAACAAGGTTCACATTAATAAAGCACAGTATGCAGCATAGTTGGCCACAAAGGAGTCCAGAACGCAGAAAACAAAAAAACAAAAAATGTGGAAAAAGATCAAAAGGATGATATGGGGAGGGTGCTTCTGAGTGACAATACCTAAAAAATTAAGCATATATTAAGTGAATTACAGTCTTTTGAAACTTTAGAAGCCGTTCCTGAAAATGTACATTTTCTGTTGCAATTTCTCTAAATATCAGAAACCACTTCAAGTAGAGTATTCAAATTTTCAAGGAGTAATAACATACACATCCTGAGTCTACCAAACCAAAAGAAGAACATAACGTTATGGATAACTAAAATTATTTAAGATAATGTACAAAAAATACACGAAATTTAACTGTATGATTCAATAACTGTATTTTCAAAAGCAGTGGTTCAAATACAATTATTGTAGTTCAGTAGAGCCACAACAAGCAGTGTAACACCCTGTACAAGTATCATGTCAATAGCTACAGTTGCTCCTGAAAGACAGGGAAACCAAGTCTCCAAATTTAACACTGTCAGGATAGGGAATTCCAAGTCCCCTTAACTAAATTTAAGATATCACTAGACTTCTAGTTCAAGCATAATAGTTTCAAAACTAATAAACACAAATATCCACAAATTCCTTCATGGAAATTTAGTATTCTTTTGACATTTGTAGTAAGTACTATTTTTTCCTAAATAGTTAACTATTTGTTTAGGAATATTTCCTCCATTTGAATCAAAAACAAATTTTAAACATTAAAGTTATAATAACAAAACCCATGATTTCCAATATGATCAGGAATGTTTAAATTAATTGTTCAAAACTCTAAATTCTATGTCAAATAAAATAAAGGATTATTAAATTTTGTCATTATTTCTTTGAAATTTTTTTACTCATATTCCTTTTCCAAATTACATATTATTTGTTCCTTTAATTCTCTATCATCTTTTACCTTATTAATAGCTGCAGTTCCACCTGCAAGTGAACCAGTTGTTGGTAAATACGGTAAAGCACATAATAATAATAGCAAAAATCCTCTTTCATATTTTGTTTCTTTTTCATTTGTTAAATATTCAAGAACCTTTTTTGCAATGGTAATTAATAAAGCAACTCAATTTCCAACAGTTTTCTTTCTTTTTTGAATGTCAGTTAACAATGGTTCAACAACATTGAGGTTTCATATTTTACTTCAAGTTTAACCGATATTGGTTTAGTTTTGTCACTTGGTAATGAATTAGAATGAACTGAAAATTATTAATTTATGCAGAAATAAAGTGAACAACAAATTTTTATAAACCCCATCAATTTTATCAACATTGAAACCCATGCATAGTTTTGGTTCCCATCTATAACGCCTCTAACTATATTTGCAGCAATTTTTTGTCATAATAATCATTTCCATGCACTCTTTGTTTTGCAAAAAACTATGATTTTTTCCAGCTTCATGTCTTTTTTCTAATTCTTGATTATCTCCATAAAAATATCATGTTCTTTACATTTTTCATGTACTGGATTAATTTCTGTATCATTTCAAGTTAATCGTTCTTTTAATTTTGTTCATGGACAACAATAATTATAACCAGGTAAATTGTTATTTAATGTATTAACTAGGCCTTTTCCGTATTTTTCACTTTTCCAAAATGTATGTGGTTGTAGTTGTTGTTGTGGTCTTCAGTCCTGAGACTGCTTTGATGCAGCTCTCCATGCTACTCTATCCTGTGCAAGCTTCTTCATCTCCCAGTACCTACTGCGACCTACATCCTTCTCAATCTGCTTAGTGTATTCATCTCTTGGTCACCCTCTACGATTTTTACCCTCCATGCTTCCCTCCAATGCTAAATTGGTGATCCCTTGATGCCTCAGAACTTGTCCTACCAACCGATCCCTTCTTCTGGTCAAGTTGTGTCACAAACTTATCTTCTCCCCAATCCTATTCAGTACTTCCTCATTAGTTATGTGATCTACCCATCTAATCTTCAGCATTCTTCTGTAGCACCACATTTCGAAAGCTTCTATTCTCTTCTTGTCCAAACTATTTATCGTCCATGTGTCACTTCCATACATGGCTACACTCAAATACTTTCTGAAATGACTTCCTGACACTTAAATCTATACTCGATGTCAACAAATTTCTCTTCTTCAGAAACGCTTTCCTTGCCATTGCCAGTCTCCATTTTATATCCTCTCTACTTTGACCATCATCAGTTATTTTGCTCCCCAAATAGCAAAACTCCTTTACTACTTTAAGTGTCTAATTTCCTAATCTAATTCCCTCAGCATCACCCAACTTAATTCGACTACATTCCATTATCCTCGTTTTAGTTTTGTTGATGTTCATCTTATATCCTCCTTTCAAGACACTATCCATTCCGTTCAACTGCTCTTCCAAGTCCTTTGCTGTCTCTGACAGAATTACAACGTCATCGGCAAACCTCAAAGTTTTTATTTCTTCTCCATGGATTTTAATACCTACTCCGAATTTTTCTTTTGTTTCCTTCACTGCTTGCTCAATATTCAGATTGAATAACGTCAGGGAGAGGCTGTCTCACTCCCTTCCCAATCACTGCTTCCCTTTCATGTCCCCCGACTCTTATAACTTCCATCTAGTTTCTGTACAAATTGTAAATAGCCTTTCTCTCCCTGTATTTTACCCCAGCAACCTTCAGAATTTGAAAGAGAGTATTCCAGTCAACATTGTCAAAAGCTTTCTCTAAGTCTACAAATGCTAGAAACGTAGGTTTGCACTTCCTCAATCTAGCTTCTAAGATAAGTCGTAGGGTCAGTATTGCTTCACGTTTTCCAACATTTCTACAGAATCCAAACTGATCTTCCCTGAGGTCAGTTTCTACTAGTTTTTCCGTTCGTCTGTAAAGAAATTCGCGTTAGTATTTTCCAGCTGTAACTTATTAAACTGATAGTTCGGTAATTTTCACATCTGTCAACACCTACTTTCTTTGGGATTGGAATTATTATATTCTTCTTGAAGTCTGAGGGTATTTCGCCTGTTTCATACATCTTGCTCTCCAGATGGTAGAGTTTTATCAGGACTGGCTCTCCCAAGGCCGTCAGTAGTTCCAATGGAATGTTGTCTACTCCGGGGGCCTTGTTTCGACTCAGTTCTTTAAGTGCTCTGTCTAACTCTTCACACAGTATCGTATCTCCCATTACATCTTCATCTACATCCTCTTTCATTTCCATAATATTGTACTCAAGTACATCGCCCTTGTATGGACCCTCTATGTACTCCATCAACCTTTCTGCTTTCCCTTCTTTGCTTAGAACTGGGTTCCCATCTCAGCTATTGATGTTCATACAAGTTGTTCTCCTATCTCCAAAGGTCTCCCCTAGTGAGGTAAGCCTCTACATCCTTACATTTGTGCTCTACCCATCCCTGCTTAGCCATTTTGCACTTACTGTCGATCTCATTCTTGAGACATTTGTATTCCTTTTTGCCTGCTTCATTTACTGCATTTTTATATTTTCTCCTTTCATCAATTAAATTCAATATTTCTTCTGCTACCCAAGGATATCTACTAGCCCTCGTCTTTTTACCTACTTGATTCTCTGCTGCCTTCACTACTTCATCCCTCAAAGCTGCCCATTCTTCTTCTACTGTATTTCTTTCCCCCCTTCCTGCCAATTGTTCCCTTATGCTCTCCCTGAAACTCTGTACAACCTCTAGTTCTTTCAGTTTATCCAGGTCCCATCTCCTTAAATTCCCATCTTTTTGCAATTTCTTCAGATTTAATCCACAGTTCATAACCAATAGATTGTGGTCAGAGTCCACATCTGCCCCTGGAAATGTCTTACAATTTAAAACCTGGTTCCTAAATCTCTGTCTTACCATTACATAATCTATCTGAAACCTGTCAGTATCTCCAGGCTTCTTCCATGCATACAGCCTTCTTTATGATTCTTGAACCAAGTGGTAGCTATGATTAAGTTATGCTCTGTGCAAAATTCTACCAGGCGGCTTCCTCTTTCATTTCTTAGCCCCAATCCATATTCACCTACTACGTTTCCTTCTCTTCCTTTTCCTACTACCGAATTCCAGTCACCCATGACTATTAAATTTTCATCACCCTTCACTATCTGAATAATTTCTTTTATTTCATCATACATTTCTTCAATTTCTTCGTCATCTGCAGAACTAGTTGGCATATAAACTTGTACTAGTGGAGTAGGTGTTGGCTTCGCATCTATCTTGGCCACAATAATGCTTTCACTATGCTGTTTGTAGTAGCTTACCCGCATTCCTATTTTCCTATGCATTATTAAACCTACTCCTGCATTACCCCTATTTGATTTTGTGTTTATAAAACTGTAGTCACCTGACCAGAAGTCTTGTTCCTCCTGCGACCGAACTTCACTAATTCCCACTATATCTATCTTTAACCTATCCATTACCGTTTTTAAATTTTCTAACCTATCTGCCCGGAGATCTGAATGGGGGGACTATTTTTACCCTAGAGGACGCCATCATCACTTAACCATACAGTAAAGCTGCATGCCCTCAAGAAAAATTAGGGCCATAGTTTCCCCTTGCTTTCAGTCGTTCGCAGTACCAGCACAGCAAGGCCGTTTTGGTTAGTGTTACAAGGCCAGATCTGTCAATCATCCAGACTGTTGCCCTTGCAACAACTGAAAAGGTTGCTGCCCCTCTTCAGGAACCACACGCTTGTCTGGCCTCTCAACAGATACCCCTCCGTTGTGGTTGCACCTACAGTACGGCCATCTGTATCGCTGAGGCACGCAAGCCACCCCACCAACGACAAGGTCCATGGTTCATGGAGGGAGGATGTATGTGGTAAATTATTCAAAAATTTGATAAAATTAGGAATTCCATTTGTATCATTAATAATAAAATCACTGTATTTATTTGTTAACATTTGAGTTATTTCAACATTTTGATCCTGATAGTTTTGACTTCAAGCTAATTCATCACCATGAATTAATGTTAATCTATCAATTAAATCTCTAGCATCATTCATCCATAAATATTCAACCAGTTGTTCTGAATATAAACCTTCATCAACTTTTTCAGTGGAATATCCATGACTTCTTTCTGAAAAACTAGGAGAATATTCTTCAATAATTGATTTTATCAAATAATCATAAGTATTTGCTAAAAATAATTATATTTCATTTGGAGTTCTTTCGTTCTATACAACATTTGATTTGTATGAAATTCTTGCATAATTTTGTAAATCAAAAGAATCAAATTCTGATCTTACTCACGCATAGTTTTTATCTACACTAATGGCCATTAAAATTGCTACACCAAGAAGAAATGCAGATGATAAACGAGTATTCATTGTACAAATATATTATACTAGAACTTACAGGTGATTACATTTTCACACAATTTGGGTGCATAGGTCCTGAGAAATCAGTACCCAGAACAACCACCTCTGGCCGTAATAACGGCCTTGATACGCCTGGGCATTGAGTCAAACAGAGCTTGGATGGCGTGAACAGGTACAGCTGCCCATGCAGCCTCAACACAATACCACAGTTCATCAAAAATAGTGACTGGCGTATTGTGACGAGCCAGTTGCTCAGGCACCATTGACGGGACGTTTTCAATTGGTGAGAGATCTGGAGAATGTGCTGGCCAGGGCAGCAGTCGAACATTTTCTATATCCAGAAAGGCCCAAACAGGACCTGCAACATGTGGTCAGGCATTATCCTGCCGAAATGTAGGGTTTCGCAGGGATCGAATGAACGGTATAGTCACAGGTCGTAACACATCTGAAACGTAACATGCACTGTTCAAAGTGCCGTCAACGCGAACAAGAGGTGACCGAGACGTGTAACCAATGGCACCCCATACCATCACGCCGGGTGACACGCCAGCATGGCGATGACGAATATACACATCCAATATGACCTTTTGCCATTCGTGCATCCAGGTTTGTCATTCAGTACACTATTGCAGGCTCTCCAGTCTGTGATGCAGCGTCAAGGGTAACCGCAGCAATGGTCTCCAAGCTGATAGTCCATCCCCATCTGTTGACTCAGGGATCGAGACTTGGCTATACGGTCTGTTACAGCCATGCGGGTAATATGCATGTCATCTCGACTGCTAGTGATACGAGGCTGTTGGGATCTAGCATGGCATTCCGTATTACCCTCCTGAACTCACCGATTCAATAGTCTGCTAACAGTCATTGGATCTCAACCAATCCGAGCAGAAATGTCGCGATACGATAAACTGCAATGGCGATAGTCTGCAATCCAACCCTTATCAAAGTTGGAAACATGATGGTACTTATTTCTCCTCCTTACACAAGGCATCACAACGACGTTTCACCAGGCAACACCAACTGCTGTTTGTGTATGAGAAATCGGTTTGGAAACTTTCCTCATGTCAGCACGTTGTAGGTGTCGCCTCTGGCGCCAACCTTTTGTGAATGCTCTGAAAAGCTAATCAGGTGCATATCACAGCATCTTCTACCTGTCGGTTAAATTTCGCGTCTGTAGCACATCATCTTCGTGGTGTAGCAATTTTAATGGCCAGTAGTGTAGTTAAAATTTTAAATCAATGTGTTCCTTCCCTTTATTTTTCACAATTTTTTAATTTATCACCATTGAATACTACTGGTAATATTCCAACATATTTAAATTGTGCAACAGCACTAAATCCAAAAGCATTATCTTTACTATAGTTAAGAAATTCTGAAATTATTTCATTAATATTTATTTTTTAACATCTTTTGTTTTTTATTTTCTTTCTTATTCATAATTCTCTAAGAGCAAGTTATTTGTGATAAAATTAAAGTAATAGCGAATTAATGACTATCACATTGCTTATTTGTTGGAATAACATTAAATTATTCAAAATATACTGATTATAAGGAACAATTGTTTTCCAACTCCTCTATCTCCTTCAATTGTTTTTAAAACTTCCATCCTAATCTTTCAATTCCTTGGTTAACTTATTCAATTGTACCAATAACTTGCTCTTGTTTTTCAAATTTTTCATATTCAGTTATTTGATGGTATTTCCAATTCTTTAACTATTTCTTTAATTGTTGTATTACATTTTTATTTTTTTGAAATTTTTCAAAAGTTTCTGATTCATATTTTGCAAACCCTTCTTAAGAATTGAAATATGGCAATGATCATTTTTTAAATTTTGTGTTCAACATTTTATCTTTAACATTTACATTAATGTTTATGTTACACATTTACATCCAACATTTGTGTTTGACATTTACCTTGTACATTTATATTTAATGCTTATACTGAATTTTTATGTCCAATACTTATGTTCAATCATTTTATGTTCAACATTTTTATGTTCAACATTTTTATGTATAACGTTTTTGGTTGTGATTTAAAAAATTTGTGTATGGGTATAACTGTAGGTTACTTTTCAATTCTTTATAATATTTTATGTTAAACTTTGAAAATCTTAGTCTTCTCTCTATATTTACGTTCATCAATTTTTGTTACCACATCTAAGTTATAAAAGTATATACTACATATTCCTTTACATTCAGCAAATTTATATCACCACCTACAAATTCATGATGATTATGATTTAAATTTGTACAATGCTGTTTAAAAATATTTAAAAAATTAATGTTCTCACTGAACATTTTTTGTATTTTGATATGTTTGACTTAGTTAAAAATTACTGTATTTCATCTTTTAGTAGAATATGCTCTAATAATATCACCATTTTCAAGAATGAAAACAATAAAAATTTACAACTAAATTATTTTCATGTTCATCTAATGGAATAATTTCGTTGTTATTTTCAATAAAACTCATTACTAATTTATCATACTTTGGTTGACCTAAACTTTTTACATAAATGTGCAAATGATTAATGTTTTCCAATTTATCCTCCCAGGTGTTAAAATACACTTATCGATCATTAATGTTGATTTTCTTCAACCACTTGGTCCTATAATTGCAGATAAAATAGAATTCCGTAACAGATTGTTTTTTAATTTCTTTTCTGAAATTTTTATTTTTGGTTCACAATCCTAATTTCTTTTCTGGAATTTTTATTTTTGGTTCCCAATCCATCATTTATTTACATATTTTGGACTAATATAAATGTGTAGAATATTCCAGTTGAGTGATAGTTCTTCTGGTCTGAATAAACGATTGACTCTTCCAGTAAATGAAACTTATAAAAGTGTTTCACAATATCTTTATTCAACGTTCTTAACTCGAGATATCACATCGAAAAATAATAAACCTTACTGTGTTGCAGAAACAATAGAAAATTTGTAACTCTTCAGGCTTTCCCGGCGATCTAATGACATCTTGGGTTGTCGGGTGTTCTGCCAGATATCAGCGTCGTACTTGCACAATATTTCGGTCACGTAGCTCGTAACCTTCATCTGGTGCGACCTGAGACTGCTCCTTGAGTGGACCTGGTCCAGTATTTATGCCTATGGCCTTCCCCCTCCACCAACGGCTGCAGGCGCTTCCTCTGTGGTCCACGCCCATTCCCTGCGACCTGCTGGAGCGTTGCTGCTCCGTTTTCCGTCCGCTGCGGTTCTAGGTGTTCCCTCTGCGGTCCGCGCCCACCAAACCCGCTGCTGGGCGTTTCATCTACGGTCTGGGGTACCAAGCGTTCCCATTGTGGTCCGCGCCCGCTCACCACGACCTGTTAGACTTTGCCGCTCCGTTGTTCGTCCGCTGCGGCTCTGGATGTTCCCTCTGCGGTCCGTGTCCACCAGACCAACTTCTGGGTGTTCCATCTTCGGTCTGGTGCGCCTGGCAGTCCGTCAGGGGCTCGTTTTCCATCTCAATGTCTCTGGTTCTTCTGTTTGTGTAGTGTTGCAGCTGACCCCATTGCTCCTTTAACAATTCCAGAGCCGGATCCCAGGCTCTGCTTAGCTGGTACCCTGTGTCACGGTTCATAAGATTGTCAGCCATTCTAATTTCTATCCATTCCCTTATAACACTGTCCCAAAATCTGAGTGTTTGTGCTAGAATCTCGGTATCCTCATACTTCATGGCATGATCTAGTTCTAGACAGTGTTCAGCAATGGCTGACTATGTCAGCTGTCTTAATCTAGTGTGCCTCTGATGTTCTTTGCACCTGATCTCCACAGTTCTTGTCGTCTGGCCAACGTAGGACGTGCCACATTGACAAGGTATATTGTAAATCCCTGGTTTTCGTAACCCCAGGTCGTCTTTGACACTCCCCTGCAGTCTCCCGATCTTGTCGGATGGACAGAAAACACACTTGATATTGAGTTTACGGAGGATTCTCTGGGTCTGATAGGGCACGTACTATGTGGACCAAAGTCTTCAGAACCCCATTCTTCTGTGCAGGGTGGTGACAGCTGCTGGCCTGCAGATATAAATCAGTGTGTGTTGGTTTTCGGTACACACTGTGGCCAATTGATCCATCTGCTTTCCTCTGGACTAGTACATCCCGAAATGACAGCTGGCCATTCTTCTCCAGTTCCATGGTGAACTTGATATTAGGGTGGCATGAGTTAAGATGTTCAAGAAACTCATTGAGCCTGTCCATCCCATGTGGCCGGATCACGAAGGTGTCATCCACATACCTAAAGAAGCATGTGGGTTTAAATGTGGCTGTCTCCAATGCCCTCTCCTCAAAACTCTCCATAAACACGTAGGCAACCACAGGGGACAGTGGGCTGCCCATAGCTACACCTTCAGTTTGCTCGTAATATTGGTTTCTGTACAGGAAATACGTGGGTGTCAGTGTATTACTGAAATGGTCCAACAGAGCACCGTCAAATTTCTCAGCAATCGGTTCTAGTGAGTCCTTCAGTGAGACCCTGGTGAACAGCGATACCACATCAAAACTAACCATGATGTCCGAATCTGTGGTGTGCAGTTGCTTGAGGCGTTACAGGAGATCTTATGAGTTGCGGAGGATGTGGTGAATACATTTCCCCACATATGGAGACAGGAGACATTTCAAGTATTTGGCTGTTGTGTACGTAGGTGGCCCTATATTACTGGCAATAGGACGTAGGGGCACGCCCTCCTTGTGTATTTTAGGCAGACCATACAGTCTAGGTGGCACTGGCGCTTTTTCCCGTAGTTGTCTGATAATCTTATCGGGCATCTCTGTTTCCTTCAAGAGTTACATCAAAGGTCTCTACGCCGAGGAGATGTATCAGAATATCTAGAAGCTGGACAAGCTTCGGCAGAAGAAAGGGAAGATGCTGAGTTCTCTCAGTTTTTTGCTAAGGTATCAAGATGGAGAAGTGGTACCAGTATTTGCCAGAATAAACATCACATCAACTCCAGAGCGGCGAACAAGATAAAACGCGGAGCCAGCATGGCACTGGTGAGAGAGAGGATTCGAGATATGTGACACAGGTTAGATGTTGTGGCCATGGAGCTGTTACACATTCATCTGCACATGGCAGCCTCCTCAACAAGAGATGATTGGGATTGGGTAGACCGTGCCTCCTGGTCTTTAGCTGAGTGTGCTAGAAGGAATTTCTCATCTTGCCAATCTGCAAAGTTTGACCGCATGAGTAAGAAAGCACGTCAGATGGAAGAGACATGCACTGTGTCGAATCTGAGTGGCATACAGTTTGATGATACAACCTTAAAGGTACTCAGCAAGGGTCTCAACTTTGCGATGACCCCTAGAAACGTACCCATTCCAGGTTTCGTCAGTGCTGTAGAGCAAGTTGCAGCCACACTTCCACCTAATGTGGCAGAGGAAGTCCGCCGAGAGACCTGCAGGGCCCTCACCAAGGCCAGGCCGCCGAAATCGAACATCACAACCGAGGAGAGGCTTGCACTCAAGAAACTCCGGGAAGGCAACAGCATTGTGGTACTGCCAGCAGACAAAGGGAACTCCACTGTCATTTTGCAGTGGGTGGATTATGATGAGAAAGTACGCCAACTTCTGGAGGATCTTGCATACAGAATTGTGGAGTGTGACCCCACGGACAAGGTGGCCAAGAAGACTAGTGCTTTCTTGAAGGAAACAGGGATGCCCGATAAGATCATCAGACAACTACGGGAAAAAGCGCCAGTGCCACCTAGACTGTATGGTCTGCCTAAAATACACAAGGAGGGCGTGCCCCTACGTCCAATTGTCAGTAATATTGGGGCACCTACGTACACAACAGCCAAGTACTTGAAAGGTCTCCTGTCTCCATATGTGGGGAAATGTATTCACCACATCCGCAACTCAGAAGATTTCCTGCAACGCCTCAAGCAACAGCACATCACAGATTCGGACATCATGGTTAGTTTTGATATGGTATCGCTGTTCACCAGGGTCTCACTGAAGGACTCACTAGAACTGATTGCAGAGAAATTTGACGGTGCTCTGTTGGACCATTTCAGTCATACACTGACATCCACGTATTTCCTGTACAGAAACCAATATTACGAGCAAACTGAAGGTGTAGCTATGGGCAGCCCACTGTCCCCTGTGGTTGCCTACATGTTTATGGAGAGTTTTGAGGGGAGGGCATTGGAGACAGCCACATTTAAACCCACATGCTTCTTTAGGTATGTGGATGACACCTTCGTGATCCGGCCACATGGGATGGACAGGCTCAATGAGTTTCTTGAACATCTTAACTCATGCCACCCTAATATCAAGTTCACCATGGAACTGGAGAAGAATAGCCAGCTGCCATTTCGGGATGTACTAGTCCAGAGGAAAGCAGATGGATCAATTGGCCACAGTGTGTACCGAAAACCAACACACACTGATTTATATCTGCAGGCCAGCAGCTGTAACCACCCTGCACAGAAGAATGGGGTTCTGAAGACTTTGGTCCACAGAGCACGTGCCCTGTCAGACCAAGAGAATCTACCTATAGAGATAGAACGTCTCAAAACAGTTTTCTCCAAGAATGGATACACGGACAGACAAATTGAGAGGGCACTCCAACCAGCCACTATACCACAGGTTCCTAAAGAAGACCAAGATGAAGCAAAGATGGTGGCACATCTGCCCTATGCTGGCTCTATTTCTGCCAGAATCAGTAGGATCATCCGTAAAAAGAATATCAAGTGTGTTTTCTGTCCATCCAACAAGATCGAGGGACTGTTGGGGAGTGTCAAAGACGACCTGGGGTTACGAAAACCAGGGATTTACGATATACCTTGTCAATGTGGCATGTCCTATATTGGCCAGACGACAAGAACTGTGGAGATCAGGTGCAAAGAACATCAGAGGCACACTAGATTAAGACAGCTGACATAGTCAGCCATTGCTGAATACTGTCTAGAACTAGATCATGCTATGAAGTATGACAATACCAATATTCTAGCACAAACACTCAGATTTTGGGACAGTGTTATAAGGGAATGGATAGAAATTAGAATGGCTAACGATCTTATGAACCGTGACAAAGGGTACCAGCTAAGCAGAGCCTGGGATCCAGCTCTGGAATTGTTAAAGGAGCAACGGGGCCAGCTGCCACACTACACAATCAGAAGAACCAGAGACATGCAGATGGAAAACGAGCCCCTGACGGACTGCCAGGCGCACCAGACCGAAGATGGAACACCCAGAAGTTGGTCTGGTGGACGCGGACCGCAGAGGGAACATCCAGAGCCGCAGCGGACGAACAACGGAGCGGCAACGTCTAACATGTCGTGGTGAGCGAGCGCGGACCACAATGGGGTACGCTTGGTATCCCAGACCGTAGATGAAACGCCCAGGAGTGGGTTTGGTGGGCGCGGACCGCAGAGGGAACACCTAGAACCGCAGCGGACGGAAAACGGAGCAGCAACGCTCCAGCAGGTCGCAGGGAATGGGCGTGGACCACAGAGGAAGCGCCTGCAGCCGTTGGTGGAGGGGGAAGGCCATAGGCATAAATACTGGACCAGGTCCACTCGAGGAGCAGTCTCAGGTCGCACCAGATGAAGGTTACGAGCTACGTGACCGTAATATTGTGCAAGTACGATGCTGATATCCGGCAGAACACCCGACAACCCAAGATGTCATTAGATCGCCGGGAAAACCTGAAGAGTTACAAATTTTCTATTGTTTCTGCAACACAGTAAGGTTTATTATTTTTCGATGTGATATCTCGAGTTAAGAACGTTGAATAAAGATATTGTGAAACACTTTTATAAGTTTCATTTACTGGAAGAGTCAATCGTTTATTCAGACCAGAAGAACTATCACTCAACTGGAATATTCTACACATTTATAACCCAAGATGTCATTAGACAATTTGTTGGACAACATAGAAAAAAACTTAGTCATTCGAATAATCTAAATATTCATATTAAAAAATATAAAATTCTAAATAGAATTGTAATCGAAAGTGCTTAGAAATTATACAAAGCTTTAAAAGAAAGTAATATTGCAACTGCTTTATGATTTAATAATCAATTTATGGAACCTAATAAGAGAACTGTTGCTAAAAAGGTTCTTAAAATCATTCCATTTGAATTTATTAGAATAAATTTTTATTTGGCAGATGTAACGTTTGTGAAATGTAATGGTTATTTGCATAGAGAAGCTAATATTATTTCTTCATTTAAACCTAATTCTGAATTTGGTAGTCCAATAACTTATAAGCAAAACCATTCTTTAAGTATTCCAGTTTTCATACTATTCAGAATTTAGAAATAACTATAACTGATGAAAATGATAATTCAATTGACTTCAATGGTGCTGATGTAACAGTTTTCTGAAAACCGAATTTATAAATTACTTCCTTAATATATTATGAACCAAATCAAAAGTTATCACTTTTACTCATTTCCTGGTAGTGAGAAAACTAAAAATAATTTAAATCTTCTACCAAAGAAGAATTAATATTGATTTTGGTGGTGGTTGTATTGAAACAAATTTTTTAGTACTTTATACGACTATTGATACTGTTCACATAAATGGAACTGTTTTTCCTACATAATATTAAACTAATTTATAATTATATTTTAATATTTTTGATCATATTATAAGTAAAGAAGGAAATAATATTTTATCTAGGATTGAATTTCTTCCCTTTCAAATGAATTGCGTAATGAAGGACATATTCTTAACATTGGAAGAAGTTAAAACTAGTAAAAATGAATTTTTTATCCTTTAGAATTATTCTGTGGATTTTTAAAAATTATAAAAAAATTATGTTTGATGGTGATTGAACTTTGATCCTCCCTTGAATTTCGAGGAAAGGTAAAGACGATTGTACTCTTCACTGAACTACAGAAAATGATAATTCAAAACTTCAAAAAGAAGGAAAAATAGTTGTAAAAGGTATGGAAATTTGTGTTCCTCTTGTTAAATATGGATCAGAATATTTATATTAACCTGACAGGCTGCATTTTAGCATAATCTTCACCCTCATAGTGCAACGGATCTATAAATGAGAGATAGCTCAAAATTCTTACTCACAATTTCGGTTATTAGTCGAAGCATTTCCCAAAAAATCATCGAGATATGTATTATATATTTGTACTGAATATTTATAATGATATAATGAATGGAACACTGTTTCACTGTGGTACCATTTTGTTTGGAACCATTGAGTGCAAAGCTTGGAAAAAAAGTCAGAGTACAGCCAACATTCACATAAGTGTTTTATGCCTCAAATTTCCTTCCATGAAGCTGATCTGTGATAAAGACAAGTGATTTATTTTACTACAGCAAAAATATTTAAAAATGTAGCTCTAATATCACCGACATCATCATCATCATGTTACAAATTTTTCCGTATATAGTAGGCTAGGGTGGTAGAGGAGGTCATTCTAAATATCTGTATCAATTTTTTTGAGTTTAACTTCTTTCATTTAGGAGAAAAGTGCACCTGGATGATGAAAATTCAACTTTTTGGTAATGCACAGAAGAAGACTTACAGATTTATTAACTTGCCACTATGCTCATTTAGAACATTCCAGATGCATACTCCAATGGGAATCCTGTTTACATATCCTCCATACTCCTTCTCTTTATTCTTTGCTTTATCCTTGACTCCTTTGTAGCAGCTTCTGCAGCTATCTCTGTTTGTTGCCACCGCTTATCAATAGCAGTTAGATCTGAAGCCATATTACTTCCCACCTGTATGTTTAATTTCTTTATAACACTGATCTTTGAAATTGCACCATCATTGAGTGTTATTATTACATCCATTATATCAATCTTCAGCACTGTCAGCTCAGTAAATACTGTTTTGGGTATTGTCTCCAATAGACAGCTGTTGAAACTTTCATTTGCATTCTGAGAGAGACCTTGCATGCATTTCCTAACTAGATTCCTATTTATATTCCTAATTGCCTCCATTACAGCAAGTGGTAAGGATCGCTTGTGGGTATATTGTATGCCTGTAGCATGGTCAACCAGTACTTGCACCAAGAATCTTCCCCTTTTTTACACAAACCACATTGTTGGGTTTCACCTGTTGACACTCTGTCAAACCATGTAGCCCAAACAGCTCTTCTCATGTTCTCAAAATCTCCTACATCTCATCTTATTGCTACTTCATAATATTGAGTCAAAGAATCAATTTCACTTTTTGTAAGACGATCTGGACGACCTATACGTTTAAATCTGACAGATTTTTTTCACTGGATTTCTTACAAAATTTTCTCAGACGAGTTCCCATTCTTTTTTGTACATGCCGAACACATTCAGAATTTTCTATCAGAGTATCCCCATTTGGTCTACCATTACCATGAGTAATTTGTCCTTTACAGTCTCCATCCCAATCGTAGCCTACATACCTCACACCACGACTGACTTCCGATCTTATAAAAATGTTTAGAACTACTTTCTTTTCCATGTTTCCACTTGGGCCATCAAAGTTCTTTACACAAACATGGGTGCCAATAAATTTACTTGAACAACCCTGGCAGTGCTTTGTTAGACATTCATAATGAAGTATCTTACCAGTTTCAATAAATGTGGCAGTTACAACCCCATTCAGAGATTTATGACCTCTCTTCTGCCAAGATCCGTCAAATGCTGCTACAATGTTTGTATTCTCAGACAAGGCCCTGCATCTTCTGCTGCTCTGTTCATTGAATGTTCACTTACGCCACATAAGGCATTATGTATTAATTTATTGTATCTGTCATACCACAGTGAAAGTGGAGGCAAATCCGTCACTGCACAAAAAGTATGGGCAGCTCTCTTTATCCTTCCAATACATCACATAGCATAAGAAAGCTGAATATTTACACTGTAATGTAGACTATCAGTTACTGGCAATGTCATAGTATCGTTATGCATCTTACACGAGTTACAGGCAATCACTAACCGACTTGAAAGACCCTTACTTGCTGAAATGTCCTCATAAACGTCAATAATATTTGGAAAATTCTAGTTCTTACATTTCACAGTACTCATCAAAAGTCTTGACAGCATATTTAGTTTCACAATAACATTTCTGTCATTATTGATGCTCACAGTACTACTAGGCTTGTTCCTATTACATTCGAAAGTTTAACCCTAGAAGCACTGTCTGTAGACAGAGATTTTAAAAGAATAATCCAATTAAATAATGATCTAAATGTAAGTCCATTCAAATTCATTCCGAATTATCCTACTTATGTAATTAATATGTCTCGAAGAATGCATGCTTCAACTACTCAAAAACAAACAATGAAATTATGTGCATTCTTTAATGAATATGTGCCAAGTGATAAAATAACACACATTATTATACATGGAAAAAAGAATTTAACTTACAATGCACAACATATGCTAATTACTGAAAATTTCTAATTAAATAAAAAGATTGAAAAATTAAAGAATTTTAACTCCATGTTTTCATTTTATTTTGAAATATTTTCATAAAACTAGAGAAGATAAAAACTGAAAACTTTAGTTTATCTAAAAACATTGTAATTGGTGATTCCTTAAATTTTTTCCATATAAATAAAAATGAAATGAATGGTAGCAGTGAAAGTCTATTTACTGAACATAACATTTATAGTAATAGTTGTTCAGAAGTGTTCATGAAATTATCAGAATTGAAAAAGCATATATCTTATGTCATTTCACATGCTGAGATTTTACCTACTAAATTTAGTGATAAAGTTTTGTTACATAAAATTACTCTTCCAAATCTTTACAAATGATAATAATAAATTAGATAGAACTGTAAATTTACTTTTTATTTAAGGTAAAAAAAATTAAGATCGTCCAATCGATGTTACTGAATTTGAATATATTATAAAAATTTTCTACTTTTTTTGAATTAAATAAAAATTTCCTTTGCTATAAGTTTCTAAGCTTTTTTAAAAATTCAAATTTGTTGGCTGTTTTGTTTTCTACAAGAAGTGGCTAGCAACCAAAGTTTAGTCAACAATCAGCCGCCTTTAGTGAATTAGCAGTCTAGTTAAAAGTTGATTAACTCTCTACAGCAAATTGATTTCTTAGGATGGATAGAATGTGTGACTGCTGTGTACGGACACAGGAGGAGCTGGCCACTGTTTGCGTGTTGATGGCCGCAGTCAGCAATCTTCAGGCTGCTGCCTCGGAGTGTAGCGGCAGTGGGGAGTCTGGTGCGTCGCATGGTACACCCCAGTTGTTACATGCTTCACCCACTGTCCCGGCTGTCGAGACATCTTCGCGGGTACCGGGCACGGTTGGGCCACCCTATCCCCAAGGCGAGTGGCGGGTTCAGCGGCGTTTGCGGCGCACGAGGCGGAGGGTAAATGTGGAGGCTGGCCGTGTGGCATCGCCCGCTCAGCCTGTGAGTCAACATGTGGCCGCTCCTTCAGCAAGGTCCGAGCAGGAACACGGGGGGAGGGGTTTCTTAGTGATTGGGAGCTCCAAAGTTAGGCGGGTGATGGAGCCCCTTAGGGAAATAGCGGAAAGGTCGGCGAAGAAGGCCAGTGTTCACTCTGTCTGCTTGCTGGGGGATCTCATCCGAGATGTGGAGGAGGCCCTGCCGGCAGCGATAGAGAGCACTGGGTGCACCCGACTGCAAATTGTTCCTCATGTCGGCACCAATGACTCCTGCTGTCTGGGTTCAGAGGTCATCCTCAGTTCGTACAGGCGGTTGGCGGAATTGGTGAAGGCGGAAAGCCTCGCTCGCGGGGTGGAATCAGAGCTAACTATTTGTCGTATCGTTCCCAGAACCGATCGCGGTCCTCTGGTTTGGAGCCGAGTGGAAGGCTTAAACCAGAGGCTCAGACGATTCTGCGGAGATCTGAGGTGCAAATTTCTCGACCTCCGTTATCGGGTGGAGAAATGTAGGATCCCCCTGAATAAGTCAGGCGTGCACTACACGCCGGAAGCGGCTACAAGGGTAGCGGATTACGTGTGGGGTGCACATGGGGGTTTTTTAGGTTAGAGAATTCCCTCCCTAGGCCCGACAAGACGCCTCCTGAGACGCGGCAAGGTAGGAGTAGGCAAAATGCTACAGGGAATAACAATATTAATGTGCTAATAGTAAACTGCAGGAGCGTCTGTAGATAGGTCCCAGAACTGCTCTCATTAATAAACGCTCACAATGCCCAGAAAGTTGGCTGAAACCAGACGTAAACAGTAATGCTCTCATTAATAAACGCTCACAATGCCCAGAAAGTTGGCTGAAACCAGACGTAAACAGTAATGAAATCCAAAACTCAGATTGGAATGTATACCTCGGAGACAGGCTGAACAGTGAAGGGGGAGGCGTGTTTATAGCGATAAGAAGTGCAATAGTATCGAAGGAAATTGACAGAGATAGGAAATATGAAATAATTTGGGTCAAGGTCACGGTTAAAGCAGGCTCAGACATGGTAATTGGATGTCTCTATAGACCCCCTGGCTCAGCAGCTGTTGTGGCTGAGCACATGAAGGATAAGTTGGAAAATATTTCGAGTAGATTTCCCTACTATGTTGTAGTTCTGGGTGGAGATTTTAATTTGCCGGATATAGACTGGGAGACTCAAACGTTCATAACGGGTGGCAGGGACAAAGAATCCAGTGAAATTTTTTTAAGTGCTTTGTCTGAAAACTACCTTGAGCAGTTAAACAGAGAACCGACTCGTGGTGATAACATATTAGACCTTCTGGTGACAAACAGACCCGAACTATTTGAAACAGTTAACGCAGAACAGGGAATCAGCGACCATAAAGCTGTTACTGCATCGATGATTTCAGCCGTAAATAGAAATATTAAAAAAGGCAGGAAGATTTTTCTGTTTAGCAAAAGTGACAAAAAGCAGATTACAGAGTACCTGACGGCCCAACACAAAAGTTTTTTCTCAAGTTGTACTTGAGACAAAACTTTTGTGTTGGGCCGTCAGTTCGTACAGGCGGTTGGCGGAATTGGTGAAGGCGGAAAGCCTCGCTCGCGGGGTGGAATCAGAGCTAACTATTTGTAGTATCGTTCCCAGAACCGATCGCGATAGTGTTGAGGATCAGTGGACAAAGTTCAAAAGTATCGTACAATATGCGTTAGATGAGTATGTGCCAAGCAAGATCGTAAGAGATGGAAAAGAGCCACCGTGGTACAACAACCGAGTTAGAAAACTGCTGCGGAAGCAGAGGGAACTTCACAACAAACATAAACATAGCCAAACCCTTGCAGACAAACAAAAATTACGCGAAGCGAAATGTAGTGTGAGGAGGGCTATGCGAGAGGCGTTCAATGAATTCGAAAGTAAAGTTCGATGTACTGACTTTGCAGAAAATCCTAAGAAATTTTGGTCTTATGTCAAAGCGGTAGGCGGATCAAAACAAAATATCCAGACACTCTGCGACCAAAATGCTACTGAAAAAAGGTTGACAGACTAAAGGCTGAAATACTAAATGTCTTTTTCCAAAGCTGTTTCACAGAGGAAGACTGCCCTCTAGTTCCTTCTCTAGATTGTCGCACAGATGACAAAATGGTAGATGTCGAAATAGACGACATAGGGATAGAGAAACAATTAAAATCGCTCAAAAGAGGAAAGGCCGCAGGACCTGATGGAATACCAGTTCGGTTTTGCACAGAGTACGCGAAGGAACTTGCCCCCCTTCTTGCAGTGGTGTACCGTAGGGGTCTAGAAGAGCGTAGCGTTCCAAAGGATTGGAAAAGGGCACAGGTCATCCCCGTTTTCAAGAAGGGACGTCGAACAGATGTGCAGAAATATAGACCTATATGCCTAACGTCGATCAGTTGTAGAATTTTGTAACACGTGTTATGTTCGAGTATAATGACTTTTCTGGAGTCTAGAAATCTACTCTGTAGGAATCAGCATGGGTTTCAAAAAAGACGGTCGTGTGAAACCCAGCTCGCGCTATTCGTCCACGAGACTCAGAGGGCCATAGACACGGGTTCACAGGTAGATGCCGTGTTTCTTGACTTCGGCAAGGCGTTCGATACAGTTCCCCACAGTCGTTTAATGAACAAAGTAAGAGCATATGGGCTATCAGACCAATTGTGTGATTGGATTGAAGAGCTCCTATATAACAGAACGCAGCATGTCATTCTCAATGGAGAGAAGTCTTCCGAGGTAAGAGTGATTTCAGGTGTGCCGCAGGGGAGTGTCATAGGACCGTTGCTATTCACAGTATACATAAATGACCTTGTGGATGACATCGGAAGTTCACTGAGGCTTTTTGCAGATGATGCTGTGGTGTATCGAGAGGTTGTAACAATGGAAAATTGTACTGAAATGCAGGAGGATCTGCGGCGAATTGACGCATGGTGCAGGGAATGGCAATTGAATCACAATGTAGACAAGTGTAATGTGCTGCGAATACGTAGAAAGATAGATCCCTTACCATTTAGCTACAAAATAGCAGGTCAGCAACAGGAAGCAGTTAATTCCATAAATTATCTGGGAGTACGCATTAGGAGTGATTTAAAATGGAATGATCATATAAAGTTGATCGTCGGTAAAGCAGATGCCAGACTGAATTCATTGGAAGAATCCTAAGGAAATGCAATCCGAAAACAAAGGAAGTAGGTTACAGTACGCTTGTTCGCCCACTGCTTGTATACTGCTCAGCAGTGTGGGATCCGTACCAGATAGGGTTGATAGAAGAGATAGAAAAGATCCAACGGAGAGCAGCGCGCTTCGTTACAGGATCATTTAGTAATCGCGAAAGCGTTACGGGGATGATAGATAAACTCCAGTGGAAGACTCCGCAGGAGAGACGCTCAGTAGCTTGGTACGGGCTTTTGTTAAAGTTTCGAGAACATACCTTCACCTATGAGTCAAGCAGTATATTGCTCCCTCCTACGTATATCTCGCGAAGAGACCATGAGGATAAAATCAGAGAGATTAGAGCCCACACAGAAGTATACCGACAATCCTTTCCACGAACAATACGAGACTGTAATAGAAGGGAGAACCGATAGAGGTACTCAGGGTACCCTCCGCCACACACCGTCAGGTGGCCTGCGGAGTATGGATGTAGAATTTGGTTGGGGAAAAGTGCAAAATTAAAATCTTGGTTTGCAAACTGAAATTATTACTCGAAAAAGCTCTTTGGTACAGAATATACTACTAGAAGGCCCCAAATCTTATTTCAGAGCCCTCAACTGACTCAACATTAAAAAAACTCCAAATGAAGGGAGCGACTTAAGATGTTGCTACTGTGACAAACAGGAATATAGCTTATTTCACATACAAATAGGGGGTCACAGAAGGAAATTCTCACTCTAGGCATGCAAAACTCACATTAGCAAACAGAAGATTGGTACTGGAAAGATCAGTGTACTTCCGATTTTTCAGCCTCTTTACACCAAACAAGGTAGCCGAGCTACTCATTCGACTAGATACACCAAAATTTTGGAGTGAAAGCAACCAATATTATTATGCTGTTCAGGCAGGAGCGACGCCTCGCTGTCCAATGATGTCCACACAGAAAAGGCAAAATATCATGCTCAGTTATTCTCTGAGGACAGTATTTGCGGCTCTGTGGTCCATTGTCTCATTTAGGAAGGCGCTAGCTCTCGCCAACAAAATTACTATGAGTAATGGTAAGAACAACAGCCGTTCATAAATATTAAATGTTGCCGCTTTCAGGCCAGTTGCTGTATATGGGATAACTTTTTGATGTGGTCAGAGGTATAGATTACCGAAAGTACATATGGTTCGCTGAGGAAAATCTGTTTTTATTTTTATTTATATTTCAACTGTTTATTCGATAAGTAACACTAAATATTTTCGTACATAGGAGACATCTTCTGGATGGAACATGCAACTGAGGTTAGAGTTAGCATAAGCAACTGCGCGGGAGATATCTTTGTTCGTGGCGAAGAAAAAACGGTAGGTGGTTTTTCCAAAGAAGAACACCGTCTACTTCGCTTCGCTACTGAGTGACGTGCGTCAAACTAGCGTTTAAGGATAAGTGCACATTCACTCGATATCGTAGAGCTGCCAGTAAGGGCTTGAGAAAGTATTGTGTTATAAATCTCTTTCATTGATTCAAAACTGGGAATTTTTGAGGATTATGCGACAAACATCACCTGCTTTAGGTGAAGCAGATCCATGAAATCTTCATAATGTGATCATTTCACGTATGAATTAGATAGTTTTATCTATTTCCGACTTGTAGTTTGTGTCCAACAGAAAAGTAGCGACAGTTCCCTAAACGTTGGTTTGTGTGTCAAATGATACATTTGTTTTCGATTCCGTTTCACTCTAGCTGTGTGTTGCTTCATTTTCTGTACACACTAAAAATTCACTTTGTCGTAACTATTTAAAAATACGAGGGGCTTTAAATAAGTAATGTAAACATTTTTATCGTCCTGTTTGCGTTGAAAAATGTGGAATTTGTTGTGAGATATTGCGGAGTATTTCCGTCTCAGCCCCTATGACTTCATGACGTTACATCAAAAAGGCATCTGTAACGGACTTGCGGTAAAAGCAGAGAGCTGTCATGGGGTTTCTTTCGACGGAAAACCAGAGCGTCACAGATATTCATAATAGCTTGCAAAATGTCTACGGAGGCCTGGCAGTGAACAAAAGCACCGTGAGTCGTTGGCCGAGATGTCTGTATTCGTCGCAACAAGATGGCACAAAAATGTCCGATATCTCGCTTGCCGGCAGCCCTGGCACAGCTATGACTTCTGCTATTTTGGAACGTGAGCAAACTCTCATTCCATCTCGCTGCTCACCTGGACGTCTCTGTTGGTAGTGCTGACACATTCGTCCACCACTTGGAGTACGCAGAGGCGTGAGCTAGCTGTGTTTCTCGCCGCCTAATACGCGACCTAACAGAGCAACGAAGGACCATCTGTGCGGAACTGCTAAGCATTACGAGGCTGATCGTGACAATTTTCTACGTAACATCGTCACTCGCGATGAAATGTGGGTTCATCATTTCGAACCAGAACGGCAATGCATCGAGTGGCACCACACCACCCCTCCTCAGAACGAAAAGTTCAAAACCACACCCTAAGCCTGTAAAGTCATGGCAACGGTCTTCTGGGAGTCTGTAGGGATTATTCTATTTGATGTCCTCCCTCATGGTGCAACGATCAACTCGGAAATGCATTATGCTACGTTCAGGAAATTAAAGAAATGACTTCAGCATGAGGTTCGTCGCCACAAAAATGCTAAAGAACTTGTCGTCCTCCATGACAACGCAAGTGCTCAAACAAGACTGCTCAGAGAAGAGTTCACAGAACTTCATTGCAATGCCTTTTCTGATACATACTACAGCCTGGATCTTCCACCTTCTGATTTCCATATGAGTAAGATGGCGTAAAGCCACCTCATTGAATGGAGATTACGATGAAAATTAGGGTTTGTAACCAAAAGCGTGGGGCATAATATTGTGCACTAGAATCCTAAGACCAATCTACTGTCAGAAAAAAGTGTTGCATTACTTATTGAACGCCTCTCGTAAATATAGTTCACACAGATTTTAAAAAAATGCGTCAAAATAAACGATCTTCAAATATTAAATACACAAGTGATGTGTACTTCGAATGCTAACAAGACGATTGGGTCTATATTAGTAAACCCGAAAATGGTGATGAGAGGTGGTAAGAGTAACCTGAATCATGGGTTTGGAACGTTACGAGTCATAAAAGAATGAATTTGTGTAAATGTGCAGGATTAGTTGTACAGTAGCTTTTGGTTTAGTGCATGGGGATTAGGATGAGGATGAATGACCTAGGAAACTAGATCCGAGGCAAGGATTTCTAAAGGGGGTGGGAAAATGTGAGGGAGAAGAGGAGCCCTGATGTGTCAAGAGAAAGGATGTCCCAACTATATTTGAAAAAGTGATCAGATATCTGGACAGTTTTCATGATTAAGGAGTGAGTATTGATTGGAATGTCTTGAAGAGTCTGTAGATTTAGAGAGCATGCACCACGAATTGACAGTGTGATATTCATGGTATTGTATTCTAGGATGAAATGTTGATATTCAGTTTGGGTTAGTAGGATGGGACTATGATAAGACGGTAAGGAAACAATAATGGGGCAGGAAAACTAAAGCTGAAAGCAAGATGGATTGCGTGGCATCGAATGATTTGAAGAATGTGACGTAAGTTCGGGGGTGTGTGGTAATTCAAACGACCAGTTATTAAGTGAGCATCAGGCGGATCAAAGGGCTTTTAGATGTAAATGGTCATAAACTGAGATGATTTGTGCTATAATTATAGATATGGATGTGGAAGGGTCTATTTTAACGATCCAGAGATTCCATCAGGATGTTAACACGTAGCTGTAGGGATTTTCTTTTTTTTTTTTTTTTTTTTTTTTTTTTGAGGTAGGCGTAGTGAAGATATCTAGGTAAACGGTTTGTGAAGAGTCTTAAAAGTAAGGGATGATCTGAGAATGATATAGTGTTGGCGGTAACGTATTACAGAGAAGTGAGAAAGGAACAGGTACGAAAAAGTTTATTATTTATTATTTAATAAGAAACTTGTATTATACACTGCCTGTCCTCCTAAGGGGTCAACAGGTATTTGTGACTCACCTTTGACTGAAACGGCATTGCCCGTGCGTTTTTCAAATAAAAATGAGAGAGCGGGAAAAACAGTCAGTAAGCTTTTTATTCATTTAAAATAATCGCCTTAACTGCTATTACATTTATCCCACTGTGAGACAAGACGATGAATGCCTTCATGGAGAAATGTTCGCCGTTGCCCACGGAAATATGATTGTACAAAGGCGTGTATCTTTTCTTCTGAAGCAAAACAACGTCCACGAAGGTCTTTTCAGAGAGATCCAAAATTATGAAATTTTATAAGGAGAAATAGGCACCGTACGGATGATGTGTATCGGCATCCCAGCGAAACTTCTGGAACGTATTTGAAAGAACTTTGACAACATGTGCGACGGCCTTACACATCTTCCATACAGTCTAGATTTCCCCGCATACTATTTTTTGACATATGTCACGTTTTTATTTGAGCCCCTTATATTTAAAAATTATCAGCAGTTTTCTTACACACGCAAAGACAGTAAGTGCTTCACAACGGAATTGACATTACTACAACATTAGTTTGTTTGTATAGTGCAAAGACTTGTGATTCGTGGCACTGTTAGATAGACGGAGCTGTAAATGAAAGTCTGAAACTGACTCTTCCTTGCACGACCCAGCATGACAGTGGATTATCTCATCGGTGTGCGGCTGATTTGTAACTGACCGTTGAACACGTGTTCAATCGAATATTTATCACTTAGTTCCATATAAAATGATGAATAATATGTTAGTGAAGGTACGTTAGACAACGGCCTTGCCGGAGTGATAACACCGGTTCCCGTCATATCACCGAATTTAAGCGCCGTCGGGCTGGGCTAGCACTTGGATGGGTGACCATCCGGTCTGCAGAGCGCTGTTGTCCAGCGGGGTGCACTCAGCCCTTGTGAAGCAAACTGAGGAGCTACTTAATTGAGAAGTAGCGGCTCCGGTCTCGTAAACTGGCATACGGCCGGGAGAGCGATGTGCTGACCACATGCCCCTCCATATCCACATCCAGTGACCCCTGTGGGCTGAGGATACACGGCGGCCGGCCGGTACCGTTGGTCCTTCCAGGGAATGTTCATACGGAGAGAAGAAGGTACGTTGCTGTAAAACGTTTCCTATATGTTTGTAGCTTTAGTTATCGAGTTGTTATTAAAGTAATAATCCTATTATGGACTCAGATTAGCGCCTACGTAGCCCCCGTATTCAGCATTTAAACGGCCAATTAGAACAGAGGTCTCTCTGTTTTGCGAATCTCTTGTAGTGCTCCTAGAAGCATAGTCACTTGCAGTAGTGACACCTGGGTCAGGTGTCAATGCTGCCTGCGTTAATGCCACATCCTGATGAAGCCGTGCGCTTGTAATACACAAATATAACATGTGGCGCGTAATTTGATGTATATGCTTGAATAAACCAGAAGTTTTATACTGACTTTAGCGGCTGGATAAAAAACATTCACTAAAGTAGAAACGGATAATTGGAAATGTATTAATATTTCTCATATTTAAAAAGTAATGAAATTGCTGACAGGGGAGAAGAGAGGGACATATGCGTGTTAATTATTGAGGTGCGAGATGTAGGGAAGCTGAAGCATGGCACTGAGATTCAAATTCAGAGCGCCGCCGCCAGAGTGAGGCAGACTTTGTGGTTGGGTGCGCCTTACGGCAGATATAACGTGGGCGACGCTGATCAGAGTAACGCACGCCCGCGATAACCCGCGACCCAGCCGCTGGCGCGCACATTCATTACGCCGGCACTGGCGCAAGCGGAGGGCGCTTTCACTCCCACCCGCACTGCTTCTTTGAGCGCGCCGCTGTGTCCACTCGGCCCTAAGCGTCGTTACCTCGCGCGCTAGTTAGCAAGCTACTCGTCCGTTTCGACGTTTCTTTAATGTGGTTACCCGGAAACGAGCTGTCATTTTGAAGTGGAAGAACACCTGTGTTTAACTGTTCTTTAGGCACTGCAGCACCCTAGTTCACATTCTGTAACTTCCATGAAAAGTCGACTGTAAAAAGACGCCAAATTTACACATTATTTAATGATCTTGGTAAAGCCTGCGACTGCTTTAATGCAAGATTATCTATAGGAAATTCACATCCTGCCTGAATCGTCAATCAATTTACTTATTTGTTATTGTGACGTCGGGTGATGTGCCATTGTCAAGCAATAACTTAAAAACATTTGCTATACAAACAAATTCCGTTTTACGAATTCTTTTTGGTGTTCCTAAAGTTTTGCAGGAACGCAGGGAAAAGTGAACCGAAAGTAATCGAACAGTAGGGGAGAGTGTTGTACCAAAAGGAAATTGCACCTAGTGACACAAGATGTTTCTTGTTCTGTTTATCAACCTAGTGACGATTTTAGAATCATTGGAAGGAATGAGCACTAGATGCGGCAATAATCAGTTTTCTGCATTGTCTACTGTTTTCATTGTCGTGAGATACGAGTCCGTGTTCTGAGAAACATTTGCATATATTTTTTTAACTTTAGAGTCTGTCTGACGGTAATATTTGAATCCAGTTTTGCGGATTCTTATTTTCACTTATCGAACACCATTTCAAGTCCATAAAATTATTTTCACATGACTATCGTGACAGTTCGAAGTCATCACACTCGCGAATTTCCACATAAGCGTGCTCTAAGGCACTTTTAGTCACAAAATTAGATCTAGTAAAGTACACAAATTCTCCTCATGAAAGCTGCTTAATACGAACTTGTCTACTAAGCTAGCTTATTCCTTTAATCTTGGAATTAACTTTTCAATTACAATAAAATCATAACTTTTTTACAGTTTAATAAACTGAATTTCGTTAATTAAACTCACGACATAGCCATATTACTGGTTGATCTACACGTGTCTGTTGATGCAAATATGAAATCAAGCGTCGATACCCAGGCTGACCATGGCACGCAGATGTAGGTGGCATTTCTTCATCAACAATCGCCAATCGCTATAGAACATGTAACAAGCATTAAACAAAATACACGTCAGAAACTAATTTTCATTAATTTTTAAAATATGAACGATGTTGTAATAGTTTGAGCAACACATAGTTCATTTAATCACGTAGCAAACAAATATTCGTCCTGTTCGTTGATAAACAAAACATAAACTCTTACATCTTACCGATGCATCTCAGTAACCAGTGCGACACCTGTATTGTGGCTGCCGCTAATGTGCTCTTCACTGCCACAGCTGTTTAGTGTCGATGACCCAAACACTTTGAGTCACTACTTTACATTCCATCTGAACCATTAGTCGTTTTTTGCACTGTAAGTACCTTCTGCTCTGTTCTTCTTTACGCTAAACAGAAAACATTATAACATTCGTTAAAAATTGCACATAACATTAGCAAAACACTTATAGGTATTTTATGGTATACATTAAATTAATAGTTCCTCTTCTAGTAATCTAAATAACTCCTCATTATTATCTACAGCTTCCCACCCTACTACGGCATGTCGGGAATATGTCGTTTGAAAGGGCTACACTCTGGAGCCTCAAACAAGTAGACACAGTCTTTCCGAATAACACAAATATAGAAAAATCTTTTCTGAAGCTTTCCCAATAATCTTAGCAACGCTTCATTTAAAAAAGAAAAAGAATTCTGAAGCTTTCTCAATAGTCTTAGCAACGCTTCATTTCCATCATACGCTGTTGTTTGATCTGTTCGATCATTAATTACATGATCAATATTATTCTTCAACCAAATAGAGTTACACACTATTATGCAACTATTCGTGTTTTTGTAGGTTTACGCATGCATAGCTCCTCCACGGCCTTCAAGTTCCTGTAATACTAACTCGATATATTCTTTATATGCGTTCCTAGTGGTTGCGTTCTTTGATAGGCATTTGTTTTCCTTACCACTACGTTTCTCGATATACGGTCATTTCGTTGCCAGGCACCACATATATGAGACCATATTTTCAGTACCTTTTTGCCCACTTTAGAGTGGCTTGTTTTTTTACCTCATTTTAAGTGCCGATGCAAACTGCCATCCACAATACATATTTTCCTGAGGCATCTTTTTATACTGTATTTCTTTGTTTTTACCACAGCTATGCCTGATGAAGATGGATCGAAAAGTGTTAATAAATTATTTCGTCACCAAAACGCTTTCCACAATTCACTGCATGTCACATAATCATAGGCATACAATGCCTCGCTACCTGAAGCACTTAAGGAAAAATGCATCATTACTTCATATTCTTAGAGACATATATTCTGTGAAAGAGAAAATAAGAGAATCACAGTGTGATTTTCGTGGATTTCTAAAGTTTATTTGGCAGATATTATACACGCCGACAAGTTGAAGTTGATGCTGCAACAAAGAGTGCACGGTGGCTAAAACGTAAGAGTAAATAAATACAGAGCACAAACGTTTCGTTTACCGAATGAAACGCTGCATCAAACCAAACAACTTTTTAAATAGCAGATTACCTTTGTCACAACAAATGTTCATTGGAGCATGATGAAAAAGAGGGTGATTTCGAACTGGCTGCAGAAGCAGACGTGTTTCCGCCTGTAGGCAATGAAATGGCCATCAAAGCCCTGATAATGGTACGCTACGATAAGAGAACCATGCGGTATGTGATGCAATGAACACAATTCACGTGCGAGCCATTTTGCCACTATACACGACCTAGCGGTCGGACAGGAGCTAACACACCAATGCAATCGCTGCCCGTGCCCTGGGCAACAGTAGCCTGTGTACACTACGACAAAGCGCCCCGCCGTGCCGTGTGCAAATGCTCCGGTCGCAACTGCGCTGTGCCAACGCACCTCAAAAGATAGAAGAAACAGTCCCCAGTTTTAGAAACGACGTGTACACTGGCAGCCAAATGTCCTTCAACTTTGCCACAGATAGACCGCTGATGATAATAACGACACACCGTCCAACGCTAGCTGCAGGCGTACAATTTACGGTATTTACAAATTCGGAGAGCCAATAATAAAGAATTTTCAGATAACGTTGAAAGTTTGAGACTGGGCTTAAACATGTGACAGATCACTTTAATTAGCTACATATTAGATCGTTATATTAAGGCATTCTCGACCAGTTACCGCGATATTTTAGGCACATGTCGGAACACTGGGTGTCAATCCAAAGGGTCATTACCTGCATCTGTTGTGCTGTTTCGCCATATATTTGCACTGTGTAGCTGGGGTCAGCCCAAACAAATACTGTTCACCACGTTTTTTGTGCGACGCTGAAAATCGTGCCATTTTTCGTGATAATCAAAATTATTTTTCAATAGTATCCGTAAGTGGCCATTTGACAGAACGGTCCCAAATTCGTCTAGTACGATATTCGTTTTATCGACATGTATTAACAGGAACAGTAAGACAGGAAGGCTGATCAATATTCCAGCAGAGACTGAAAGGCGCTGCTGCTTGGAAATAGCACTCAAGGTGAGCCAGGTTGCTGCGGGAATACTAGCTATCCTTCCTGTACCGCTGTCTTTGTTAACACGTATCGAGAAAACTAATATCGCACTACAGCAACCTGAGACCTGTCTATCGAATGGTTAGACATAATTACTCTCTAAAAATCATTCTGTTTGTATCAGGAAACAAACCGATGCTTTCCGTTGACACTCAGTGTCACATTAAAGATATGATGAGCAGTATTTTTCTGAGCTGCCTCCAGTTACATGCTGCAAAAACGAAATTGCAAATACCTGCTGGAAAGCCAAAGAAAATGCGCCTGATGGCTCTTAGTGACATCCCGTATAATTTTATGCATCAAAGGCATAGCAATGTTCATCAGAAAATCAGTTAGCGATATATATCTTTGGGCTCAGTTGTGTACTACATGTTCGTTATCCATGGTTTCACTATAAGAAAATTAATGTATAAATGACATTTCCACATACACCAGAAAAAGTTCCTATTAAATAAAACTGTTTTGTTGTGACAAGTTTCGAATTTACATGATTATATGACTGTACAGTAAAAAGTCGTATAAACGACTTGTTCAAGACTGCAATGTATTGCAAGTACGACATGTAGTTTATAATGCAGAAACAAGTGGAGTTGCTGTGTTGCACAACATCAACCAGCAAAAGAAAGCTGTTTTTTTGTTTTGCAGTCTGACAAAAACCGCCACTAATCATGTAGCGTGTGGAAACCAAAGTTGACGCTAATACAAAGTGACATGCAGTGGGAAAGGTATTTACAGACATTGAGCTATTTGGAAGGAACAAAACATGCACTTATCGAAGAAGATGGAAAAAAATGATTGCCTGAAGTGGTCCAATGAGGTCACAAAAACCAAATTATTGTACAACATATCAGGGATGCTGAATGCACTACAAAGAACATTTTATGAAAATTAGTAGTTTGTTATATCGACAAATCACTGAAGTTATTACCTGGCACAGAAACCTGAAGATATGGTCAGGATTGTTGCGCCACCATGTTTCTGTCACAGAAATGGAGAGGGGAGGTAGTAACAGCAATACTCTGGAAGTGGATTACTTTCATATTGCGTATGTCATATTCATGATACCAGTATCGGCGAATGCTGTTTCAGTTAAAGAATTCGCTGATCTCATTTTGGCATTTGTGACATGACGTACTGTTAGTGTTGAAACTCAAACAATGTGTGACTCATATGTATGACATTATTCTGCTTTCGAAAGACGTAAACGAACATGTGGTATGGTTAAGGGAACTGTTCAAACGATTGCATACAGTGTGATGGTGTAAGCTGTCGCCAGCACACCAGGAGGCAGAGAGGCTGGAAGAAGATCGATACAGGCCAAAGACTGACTCACAAGAAACGTGCTGCCAACGGCCTCTCGGCCGCCAGTATTTAGATCGCCGCTGTGGACCGGAGGGCCCGGTCAGTCATCCAGTGAGTCAACAAATCGAATCATCAGTCGCAGCTCAGTGCTAGTCGCAGCTGCAGTTAGCTCGGCCCCTAGTTCACAGTCAGCCAGAACATTCTGACTGGAGTAGTGTACATAGCAGACTTGTACTTCATCAGCAGTGCGGCTAACGCGGAATATCACAGAACAGCTTGTACCACAGCCCTGGACTATCTTGAGCTAAATAACTTCTTGTTCTTATGAATAAAGGACCCTGTTCATATATGCTTGCAGTTGCGTTATAGAGAGAGGAAACCGGCCACCAAACAACATCCTCTCCTTGCTTTCCATGGTAGAGCTCTACAGTGACAAAGAGGTCAAACAAAAACTGGCGACAAGTATAATTCAGTGCAGACTTTGCTTCCTTTCCTTGTGTTTTAGCTTGCAGGGGTGCTAATTTTTCACTGCTAATGTATTGTTGTGTTCTTGCATGTATTCCAGGAGGGAAGCTGCAGAACTAATTAAAAAATTTCCTTTTTCAGAGGCTTTATTTGCTTTTTGCTATAACGTATTTGTGTAAGCGATGGCTACCCCGCCGGCTCTACAATCTGCCCCCACGCTTCAGCTGCAGAGGGCCAATGTGACGAATTTAGCACAAGCTTTTCAGTTTCAGAACTAACAAACTGCTGCTTTGCTAACGACGGTACAACAGCTTCTGGCTGCACAAGCCACGTCGGCCGCACAACAACAACCGCCCGACCAACTAGCCTAACACTGTCGCCGACCAGCATACCAACATTCCAGAAATTTAACGACATCGAAGAGGAATGGTTCGAATACCTGACACAGCTCCAAGCACACTGTGAAGTTCATCGAGTTCAAGGTACTGTAAAGTTACAATCGTTTCTTTCGATTGAGGGGTCCCGAGTGTTCATGTTAATACAAAAACTATTCCCAACGGTGTCTCCCGACAAACTCAGCTATGACGAAGTAATGGCTGCATTAACCAAGAACTATGACCTGCAAGTCCTAGTAGCTGCAGCCTAATATCAGTTCTTTTGCTTGCAGAAAAAGCCGGAACACACGTACCGTCAGTGGTACACAGAATTAACGGGCATGACTAGGAAGTGTAAATTTAAATGTAGTTGTGGCAACTTTTACAGTGACTTAATGATTAGAGACGCGACAACATTCAATGTCCCAGATAGTACGATACGGGAACAGATCCTAAGGAACTCTGATCCATCGCTCCCTCAAGTGTTGCAAATTTTAGAGCAATATGATTCGGGTGACATAGCGGCCGGTAAGTTTGAGCGATTTGTCAAGTCGAACCGTCCCTACTTCGCGACCGCCCCATACAACCACAACAACGAGCGCGTCCACAGCCGCGCTGACAGCCACTTAGACAGGTAAACAATCCAGTGAGTTTAGTGAACATTTGCCTTAGATATTTTGCTCGCCATAAACGACAGCATTACCCATTACGTAACGCAACGTGTTACACGTGTGGAGTAAAAGGCCATGTCTAAGCAGTTTATTTACAACGGCACAAAAACGCCAATTATGCTCGCTCCCAGAAAAAACAGGCTCTTGCACATGCAGTGAACGTTGTATTTTCCAAACCAACAATCAGTTCTGACAAAAATAAGATTAAGGTTGTGCCTCCTTCTCGCCCTAATGCTGTGCGACGACGTCCTAACAAACTATTTGTCCCACTACGAATTGCTGGCCTTCGTGTGAACGTTCAGTTAGACACAGGTGCCTCAGTAACTTTTCTTAATCGTTCCACGTACGAGCAGTTAGGCTCACCACGCCGTTCTAAGTCTAGCAAGCACCTCACTGCTTACAACGGGCAGGAAATTCCTGTGCTTAGACAGTTTAGTTTGCCTGCAACTTACAAATCTCACACTAGGACAATGAATTTTACTGTGCTGAAATCCGGAGACAGTGAGAACATTTTCTGTTTGGATGCCTTTGATTTGTTTGGACTTAGCGACTACAGGACGTACTTTACATATCGGCTTTTGAATCGAAAGACAGTGTCGCTAGCTTACTTAAGGAATTTCCTGAACTATTTTCAGAAGGAATATGAATGCAAATTACTTCGTAGAACATGTGACATTGAAAGATGATCCACAGCCTAACTTTTTTCGGGCGCGCCTCGTTCCAATTGCTTTAAGAGACAAAGTAGCCAGTGAACTGGAACAGTAGCAAGATAATGGTGTAATCGCTCGCGTTCAAGTAATTCAATGGGCAAGTCGTCTCGTTTTGTTGGTCGCATTCGCATTTGTGCTGACTTCAAGTCTACAGTCAACCCACACGAAGTAGCCGACACTTACCCGTTACCTCATACCTCACTCTGATGAACTCATGGACAGGCTTGGTGCGGGACGTCACCTTTCTAAGATAGATTTATGTGATGCCTACTTGCAAATTCCATTGAATGCAGCATCACAGAAAGTGTGGCCGTGCGGTTCTAGGCGCTTCAGTCGGGAACCGTATGACCGCTACGGTCGCAGGTTCGAATCCTGCCTCGGGCACAGATATGTGTGATGGCCTTAGGTTAGGTAGGTTTAAGTAGTAAATACACACTAGGACTGTCCGAGTATTTGCGTTTTCCCTTCGGCAGTGCTTCCGCACCTACAATTTTTCAACGTTACGTGGAACAGTTGATTGCTAAAGCGCCATTTCGTTCAAACTACCTTCACAGTATGGTCCTCTCAGGTCGTACACCAGAGAAACACGTTGCCAATTTGTGTACTCTTTTTAGAGTGTTGTCAGAAGCAGGACTCAAGTGTCGTCTCAAAAAATGTGACTTTTTCCAAACTGAACTACAGTATTTAGCTCATGTGATAAACAATCAGGGAGTGTATCCCTTCTAATCTCATTTGCAAGCAATCCATGGTCTCCCTGTTCCTCGCAATGTGTCTGAACTTCAGTCAGTACTAGGCAAGATGGCATGCTACATTCGGTTCATACAGAATGCCGCTCAGATCGCGGCTCCATTGCATCGCTTGCGTCACAAAAACACAAAAATGTACCTTTTGTGTGGACTAAAGACTGTCATGATGCATTTCTGAAACTCAAAAATGCCATGCTTAGTCACAGATGTTTAGTATATTTTGATCCTGCTAAGCCAGTTGTTTTGCAAATCAACGCTTCTTCCTACGGAATCGGCGCTGTTCTTTCGCACAGAATTGGTGCACAAGCCAGACCTACTGCTTTTGCCTCAAAGTTGTTAACGAAAACTCAGAGTAATTATTCTCAAACTAAAAAAGAAGCTCTTGCTATTGCGTATGGTGTGACCAAGTTCCATTACTATTTGTATGGTCGCAAGTTCTATTCAGTGACAGATCACAAGCCTCTGCAGTCCTTGTTTCATCCGTCAAAGCCGATTCCTCCATACCCTGCTTCGAAATTGCAACGCTGGACTTCGCAGTAGCAGTATGAAATTGTGTACAAACCCCCGGCAAAGCATGACAATGCAGACACCCTTTCGATTAGCCCAGATTCTGATTTTGATGCAGCTGCCGCATCTCTTGTTGTCAAAGCGTTGCGGAGGACTCCGAATTGCTGTAATCTTTTACCTCGCACTAAAAGAAAATTGCACAGGCCACGGAAGCAGACCCAGACCTGAAGAATTTGCTGCATTACATTCGCACGTCTCGGCCTCGTTCACTGAACAGTCTCCAGATCTCATTTGTGCGCCGATACTTTGCACGTGGGTATACACTTTTGGTACAACAGGGTGTGGTTCTAGTTCAAAATGACATGTCCTTATTCGCAGAGTATTGCAAAACGATGTGCTGCCATTGTTTTCAATGAACAATAGCGCGCCGGCACTGTCCTTGGCAGGGCATGGACGCCCACATTGAACAGATTCTCAGCTTGGCCTAAGACTCAATCGCCATGGGAACGAGTGCACATTGACTTTCTGGGACCATTTTGGAACACTCGTTGGCTCATAGTGGGGAGGAAGTTCCCACTTGCGGTGCCTATGGATTCTACCAAGCCGGCCGTGGTGGCCGAGGGTTCTAGGCGCTTCAGTTTGGAACCGCGCGACCGCTACGGTCGCAGATTGGAATCCTGCCTCGGGCATGGATGTTTGTGATGTCCTTAGGTTAGTTAGGTTTAAGTGGTTCTAAGTTCAAGGGGACTGATGACCTCAGAAGTTAAGTCCCATAGCGCTCAGAGCCATTTGAACCATTTTTTTTTTATTCTACCCAATCACGTAGCACCATTCAAGCGTTGTCCTCCATATTTTGCATAGAAGGTTGACCAGAAGTGCTTGTGTCGGACAATGGACCACAGTTTACCTTACGTGATTTTGAATAGTTTTGTGAACGGAATGGCACTCGTCACCTAACAAGTACTCCGTTTTACCCGCAGTCCAACGGTGAATGAGAATGCTTCGTAAGTACTTTCAAACAACAGATGGCCAAGCTTCGCACCACCCACACACGGGAACAGGCGCTGCAGCTCATTCTCGCCTCGTATCGCTCCCGCCCACGAGACAGACCACCACCGGCGGAACCTCTGCATGTCCACCCCATCGTACGCTGCTCCACTTGCTGCACCCACCGCAGCATCCGGCTCCACCAATGGTCCGCAAGTATCGCTTATTACAGCCCAAACTTCTCCTTTTCAGGGTTTATCGATACCATACGCGCTGGGAAAGAGGCGTGGTCCATGAACACATTGGCTCTTCTGCGTATTTGATTGCGGGTCCTCACGATGGTTTGCAGCGCAGCCACCAGAACCAAATGGTTCAAATGGCTCTGAGCACTATGGGACTTAACATCTGTGGTCATCAGTCCCCTAGAACTTAGAACTACATAAACCTACCTAACCTAAGGCCATCACACATATCTATGCCCGAGGCAGGATTCGAACCTGCGACCGTAGCGGTCATACGGTTCCAGACTGAAGAGCCTAGAACCGCACGGCCACACCGGCCGGCACCACCAGAACCAAGTTCGTGGTGTAATTTGCTTCGTGATTCTGCTGCCTTTCATTTCCCAGATACACGGTCTCACGACACCGCGCGGCCTTTGCAGCTGCGTGTTGGTGCCACCAGGGCACCCCAGAAGGAGTGGATAGACCATGTGCCGCGGCCCCCGCCGTTTCCACTCACCAACCCAATGGACCTGGACCCACCATCGCCGTCGTCGTCGCCGCCATCGCCCCAGGACGCACCCTCAGGCCACATCATGTGCCCTGGCAGCAGTTTTCCAAAGGATGTTGTTGCTGCCTCGCAAGCAAGATGGCGGGGTACGGTCGGGAGTACACCGTCCTCCACGCTACAGCTCCCAGCTCATCCCTGCATCCAGCGTCTGCCTCCGTCACAATTGTCGTTTGCAGCCTCACTTCACGACAACGGTGTGAAATTTCGGGGCGGGGTGCGGGGGGCGGGGGAGGAGGGGGGAATGTGCTGGCGTTATTTTATGCTGCCGCCAGCACACCAGGTCTCAAAGAGGTTGCGAGGAGGTTGATAGAGTCAAGAGACAGACTCTCAAGAAAAGCGCCGCCAACGCCCTCTCGGTCACCACTGCTCAGATCGCCGCCGCGAACTGGAGGGCCCAGAAGGTCATCCAGTGAGTCAATGAGTCGAGTCATCAATCGCAGCCCAGTGGGAGTCACAGTTAGCTCAGCCTCTAGTTCAGAGTCAGGCAGAACGTAGCGACTGGAGTAGTGTTCATTGTTGACTTGTACTTGCACAGCAGTGAGGTTAACGCGAACTATTACGGAAGAGCCTGTACCACAACTCTGGAATATATGAAGTAACTTCTTGTTCTTATGAGTAAAGAATCTAGTTAATATATGAATACAGTTGTGTTATAGACAGAGGATATTGGCCATCCAACGACATCCTCTCCTTGCTTGCCATGTTACAACTCTACTGTGACGACGAGACGACAAAAAATGCAGCATTTTGAATAATGAAAGTGGAGAAATGAAATTTTACGTCATTTGAGGTATGGTATTTAGGACATGTAATTATTGAATGTGGAGTCAGGACAGACTCCCAGGTTGTAGGGCCATACGGAATTCCCCATCAGCTTGGGATTGGCCGAGCGGTCTAAGGCGCTGTAGTCATGGACTGTGCGGCTGGTCCCGGCGGAGGTTCGAATCCTCCCTCGGGCATGGGTGTGTGTGTTTGTCCTAAGGATAATGTAGTTTAAGTAGTGTGCAAGCTTAGGGGCTGATGACCTTAGCAGTTAAGTCCCATAAGATTTCATACACATTTGAACATTTTTTTTTTTTTTTCGGAATTCCCCAGCACCACAGACAGAGAAGAAATTGCTGTCGTTCAAATGCTAAGCAACTAAAATAGCAAACCTCTACATCTAAATCTACATCTACATGGATGCACTGAAAATCACACTTAAGTGCCTGACAGAACGTTCATCGAACCACATTCATGATAATTCTCTATAATTCCAATCTCGAACAGCGCATAGAAGAAACTAACACTTATATCTTTCCGTGCGAGCTCTGTTTTTTCTTATTTTATTATGATGATCGTTTCTCCCTATGTAGGTCGGTCTCAACAATATATTTTCGGATTCGTAGGAGAAAGCTGGTGATTGAAATTACGTGACAAGATTCCACAGCAACGGAAAACGCCTTTGTTTCGATGATGTCTAACGCAAATCCTGTATCATGTCAGTGATACTCACTCCCCTATGTCGCGATAATACAAAACGTGCTGCTCTTCCATGAACTTTACCCATGTACTCTGTTAATTATGTCTGATAGGCATCCCAGACCGGGCACCAGTACTCCAAAAGACGACGGACAAGCGTAGTATAGGCAATCTCTTTAATAGATATGTTACTTTTTCTAAATGTTCTGCCAATAAAACGTAGTCTTTGGTTAGCCATCCCCACATCATTTTCTATGTGTTCTTTCCAATTTAAATTGTTCGTTATTGTAATTCCTAAGTATTTCGTTGTATTTATGGCGTTTACATTTGACTGATTCATCACGTAATGGAAGTTTAACGGATTACTTTTAGCACTCATGTGGGTGACCTCACATTTTTCATTATTTAGGGTCATCTGCCAATATACGCATGATTCAGATATCTTTTCTAAGTTGTTTTGCAATTTGTTTTTAACTTCTGATGAGTTTTCTACACGATAAACGACAGCTCTGTCTGCAAAAAACCTAATACTACTGCTCAGGTTGTCTCCTAAACCGTTTATGTACATAGGGAACAGCAGAGGGCCTATAACATTACCTTGGGGAACACCATAAATCAGTCCTGTTTTACTCGATGACTCTCCGTCAGCTACTATGAACTGTGACCTTTCTGACAGGAAATCACAAATCCAGTCACATAACTAGGACGATATTCGATAAGCACGCAATTTCACTACAAGCCGCTTGTGTAGTATAGTGTTAAAAGCCTTTTGAAAATCTAGAAATGCGGAATCAATTTGAAATCCCTTGTCAATAGCACTCAATACTTCGTGTATATAAAGAGCTAGTTGTGTTTCACAAGAACGATGTTTTCTAAATCCATGTTGATTGTGTGTCACTAGACCGTTCTCTTCGAGGTAATTCATAATGTTCGAACACAATATATGTTCCAAAATCCTGCTGCATGTTGACATTAATGATATGGGCCTGCAATTTAGTGAATTATTCCTTGTATCTTTCTTGAATATTGATGTGACCTACGGAACTTTCCTGTCCTTGGATACGGATCTTTCGTCCAGCGAACGGTTGTATATGATTGTTAAGGATAGGGTATACAGTCTGAACCAGAACACATGCTTTCTGTTAAGTGATTAAAGCTGCTTCACTGCTCCGAGGATATCTATATCTAAGTTACTCATGGTGGCAGCTGTTCTTGATTAGAATTCGGGAATAATTACTTTTTCTTCTTTGGTGAACAAATTACGAAAGGCTGTGTTTAGAAACTTGGCTTTCACAGCACTGTCGTCGATAGTATTGCCATTGCTATCGCACAGAGAAGGCATTCACTGTGTCATGCCGCTAGCATACTTTATTTACAACTAGAGTCTCCTTGGATTTTCTGCTAGGTTTCAAGACAAAATTTCGTTGCGGAAACTTTTATAAGCATCTAGCATTGATGTCTGCGCTAAATTTCAAGCTTCTGTACAAGATCGCCAAACTTAGAGATTTTGCTTTAGTTTAAATTTGACAATCTTCTTTGGTTGTTTCTGCAACAGTGTACTGACCCCTTTTGTGTACCATGGGAGATCAGCTCCGTCGTTTGTTAATGTATTTGGTATAAATCTTTCAATTGCTATCTGTACTATTTCTTTAAGTTCAAGTAACATCTGGTCTACACTTATATTGTTAATTTGGAAGGAGTGGCAATTGTCTCTCAGGAAGGCTTTAAGTGAATTTTTATCGTCTTTTTTGAATAGGTATGTTTTTCGTATGCTTTTGGAGGCTTTGGGGCTTACAATATTGTTTTGCTACGACAGCCGTTTGTTAACTGATCCCTGTATTCGTTTTGATGCTCGTTATTAGGTCAGAATTATTTCAAGGGCTTATTTCAATAGCGGTACAAGTAAATTTTTGTTCATTCTGAGATACAGAGTCCTGCTTGAAATAAGCCCTTCATTAGTTGCTAAGATGTCAACTGTATTTTCACAACCGTTTAATATTCGCGTGGGCTGAAGAGCAAACTGCTGCAGATAGTTTTCAGAGAATGCGTTCAGCAAAATTTCGTATGTTGTTTTATGCGTACCTCCGGAATTAAACATGTATTTTTTCCAACACATGGAGGATAAATTAAAGGCACCTCCAGCTATAACTGTATGAGTCGTGTATGTATTTTAAATTAAACTCAAGTTTTCTTTGAACTTTCAGTAATTGTATCATCTGAGTTGACAGGTCGGTAAAAGGATCCTATTATTTTTTTATTCCGGTTGCCATGAGTGACCTCTGCCCATACTAACTCACAGAGAACTATCTGCTTCAGTTTCGCAACAAAATAAAGACTTCTTCTAACAGCAATAAACACGCCACCGCCAACTGTGTTTAGCCTATCCTTTCGGAACACCGTTAGGTTCCTCGCAAAAATTCGGCTGAACTTATCTCCGGTCTTAGCCAGCTTTCAGTGCCTATAACGATTTGAGTGTCAGTGCTTTCTATTGGCGCTTGGAGCTCTGGTACTTTCCCAACACTGCAACGACCATTTACAACTGTTATATCGATGATTCCTATATCTACGTCCTCTCTATGTTCGATCTGCACCCTTTCAGACTGAAGCCCTTTTTGTATTTCCCTGAGACTCTTTAACCCAAAAAACCGCCCAGTCCATGCCACACAGCTCCTGCTACCCGTGTAGCCATCTCCAGTTTGTAGTGGACTCCGGACCTATTCAACGGAACCCGAAACCCAACCACCCTATGACGCAAGTCTGACTACACTGTCGCAGAACCGTCTGAGCCTCTGGTTCAGATCCTCTGTACCAAAGGTCCGCAATGGGTCCTGTCGACTATGCTGCAAATGGTGTGCTCTGCTTTCATCCCTGGAGCAATACTGGCAGCCTTAAACACTTCTGCTAGCCGTTCGAAACTAGCGAGAATCTCTTCTGGTCCAAAGCGACACACCTCATTGGTACCAATGTGAACCACCACCTGCAGTTGGCTGCACCTTGTGCTCTTCGTAGAATTCGGAAGGACCCTTTCCACATCTGGAATAACTCCACCCGGTATGCACACGGAGTGAACATTGTCTTTCTTCCCCTCCTTGGCAGCCAAGGCCCTAAGGTACCCCATAAGGCGCCTTGCATTAGAGCTCCCAACTACCAATAAATCCCACCCTCTTTGATTGCCCGGATCTTGCAGGCTCAGAGTTTCCTCCTGAAACAGGACAAACGACTGCATCTGGCTGAGAGATAGTGTCAGCCACAGACAGCACCTGGAACCTATCTGTCAGAATAACCGAGGAGGCGATACGTGTGGCCCCCTGACAAGTATTTCGTTGCCTGCCACGCCCCGGAACGACCTCCCACTCGACCATGGGTGAGTGGTCAGCCACTGTGTGAGCAGTAACTGGCCTGGCCACCGGTGCGGACTGATCGGCGGACTCAGACGTGCTGGAAACCCGTTGGATCCTTACGGCCGGCCCACATCGGAGATGACCAACCACTGCCGCTTCAAGATGTGTGATGAAACCACTAAACACGGTGGAAAACTACACTACACAGTCAAACAAGGACAATCGAGACGTGTTACGGAACTCTACCGCAAACACGAAGGAAAACGAGAGAACCCTATCCTATAAATCAGATTAATAGGCAGAGATTCAAAACCTGAACTACCAAAGCACCCAGGTAAGACTAAATAATTCGCTGCTGATTAGGAACCTGTAATATGTCTCAAAATCGGTTTACTTTCCGACGCAAGCGAAAACGCGAGAACTGTGTCTACTAAATATTAAACTAACACCTAGAAACTCAAAAGCTAAAGTCCCAAAGTACACAGATGAAACTATACAATTCGCTCCTGGTTAGGAACTCATAAAATGTCACAAAATCGGTTACTTCACTGTGGCTGCTTGTGTCTCGGCCGGCTGTTGCTGTCTTGTTCCTTCGTTCACTTATATTAGTGTAGCCACTCATGTATTTGCTCAAGACGGGAATACTATTCAATCGCAAAGTATAGTTTGAAGGAGTTTTAAGCAGCTCAAGGAGTTATTAACAACAGGACTTACGTTTAGCTTCCTGAACTATCGGAAACAAATTATTCTGTCTTGTAAGCAGGTAAGTATGCATTGCGGTTTTTATTAGTTCAAAAGACAGAGGGGGCTGAACATCTGCTTGCGTATGCCACAAGTGAACAGAACAAAGTAGAGAGGAGTTACTCCCTCATGGATAAGGAGATATTAAGTCTTATACAGTGTAACTGGTAGATCACGTAACTAATGAGGAGGTATTGAATAGGATTGGGGAGAAGAGAAGTTTGTGGCACAACTTGACTAGAAGAAGGGATCGGTTGGTAGGACATGTTTTGAGGCATCAAGGGATCACAAATTTAGCATTGGAGGGCAGCGTGGAGGGTAAAAATCGTAGAGGGAGACCAAGAGATGAATATACTAAGCAGATTCAGAAGGATGTAGGCTGCAGTAGGTACTGGGAGATGAAGAAGCTTGCACAGGATAGAGTAGCATGGAGAGCTGCATCAAACCAGTCTCAGGACTGAAGACCACAACAACAACAACAACAGTGTAACTTATTTTCACTGCTTTATATCGAAGAAGTTTTAAAGTCATACATAGCTGACGAGAGTGATAGAGTTGAAAAATCCATACAGCTGTTTCACATGCTCAGCGCTTAATCTCAATGAATTTTATTTCATGGTCTACATTGTCGAGGTAAGACGCAAGGTGATGCGGATGGCCGTAGCCATAAAGTTTGTGGAATACGGTGAACAGGTATTTTGCTAACAGAATGGTGGAAGGTGCAAGCAGTTGAAAACTCTGATTGCATCACAATCAGAGTTCATTATTGACAATGATCTGTTATATATGTAAAAAACAGCTGGGATGGTGAATAGCTTTTCCAATTTTTTCTTGTGTCAAGGTACGAGGCAAGCGTATGTTACAGATGACTTATGGTCACAGAGTACCGAGTCACTGGAAATTACTGGTGGCCAAACCAGAAACAGGATGTTGAGTGGTATTTATTAACTGTATAGTATGCACACAGTGAGCTGTGTTTATCTGTCAGAGAGTATCACAGCAAAGGTTTCCTCAGACTAATACCCCGTTTCAAATGACTAGAATGGACGTTCATGGTCATTTGAGCATACCCCAGCAGGTAACAGGCACTTATGACTATTTTATATCACTTCTCGCATCATTAGGTACTGATTGCCATTATCAATGGGCAGACTGAAACAATAGCAGAGGCTGTGGTTAACGATAGGTTATAGAAGTTTGGAAGTATGGTGTGCTGATTACAGATCAAAGGACAAATTTTATGTGCAAGTTATTGAAGCAGTTACGTTGGCTACTGGGGATCTGTAAACTGTAGACCAGTGCTTTGTATGAACAGGTCAATGGCAGTGTTCCATTATGGACGTAACGTCATGTGGCCAAGTAATGTCAGGACCCAGTTACCACTTACCACCATGAAGGAGCACAACTGATGACATAATTGACCTGTAAAAACCCCACACATCACATCAGTGTTTATCGAGATGTCAGCAACGTCTCACCAACAGATTATTGCGTCTATCAGTAATACATACCACTGCCACCAAACAGTAAAACAATTTGGTACTGGTACTCTACATATATACACTCCCAATGGCTTACTAGCAGCAAAGATTTCAGATTTCAGTGGCAGTGCACAGTGGACCAATGTGTTGGGTCAGATGCCCTCCTGCACCCAGCTGTCAGCCATGCTCCTCAGAATTCTAGGTTCTATGATTTTGGGATCCCCATGGAATCCAATGAAGCCCTGGCATAGCCACTACGGGCTGTGCTGATCACAACTGGGCCAGACTTCTCAGATGCTGCACTAAGCTCAGCTTGCTCTACTTAGCACTGTGTAAGTGTGCAGCCTCCCAGCAGCGTGCATGGTCCTCAGGAATGACAGCCCCCACTGTAACAGAATGAAGGCACTGTGGATCGGTGCCACGTCATGCCCCTGGATGAAGGCATAAACCTGCATCTGCACTAGCTTGATCTTCCTGCGCTCTGTCTGCAGATACCTTCATCTCTTTCAGGTTCCTGTAGTTCCTACCAGGCCATCAAACCCACAACAGGTGGGCAGTAGAGCAAAACACTAGACCAGAAGAATATCTTCTCACCACTCCATAGTGGTCGTAGCACACTGAACCACTACAGCTGAATAAAACTGATGCGTCAAACTGTAGGTAAGATGTTGAGCCAATCTGTAAATAGACATCACAATAGCTGGGACGTTTTGTTGCTGCATGTTGTGCCTGCCTATAAGTCAAATGTGGACGATAGCATGTCTCTGTCAGCATGAACATTCGTCTATGGACAGAATATCTATGGAAAGTATTAATATAGTGCAGAATTTTGAAACAACATTAAAAGGTGCTGTGGAATCAACTGCAGTAAGATAACACTATAGCACTAGAGTGGTAAGGAGATATCGTACAGTGCAATGCACCACAGCCTACTTACTGTGCGGCTGGGGGGCGATGGGTTATATTAACATGCGTGTGCACTCTGAAGAGTAAGAAAAAGAAATTCTTATTGTGATGGCCACACCCATTAGTGTTAAACTGCAGATCTCCCCTAGCACCACGGTTGTGCACATAAGGCCTGTGCAACCCTTCTCAGGTGCACCACAGGCAACATAATCGTTACCGGTAACTATCCATAAAATGGAAAAATGTGTACATACAACAACAAAATGACTCAACAGAATGGGCAGACTGCCCCATAACAGGCTATGCATGTCCCATCATATACACTGAGATTGAGGAATAGACCAGCATAGGAGGGACGAGAGGGTAATTCCAGTTTATCTTTCAGTATCCTATACATGGATCACTGCACCTCAGCGAGCACAGTGGAATGGTATGCGTAGAGCTAGAGGTGTAACGAAATAATATTAAATACCACATATTGCGACATTTCCGACCAGTTATTCCCGCTAACCGCAGGAATAACTGGGACTTCGATTCTGAATATTATGTTCCCCCTGCTGTACGTACTTGATCCACATTCGATATTCTACCCTCAGAAAATATGACCTTTCTAAATGTAGCAACAACTGTGCTCACCCCCACTCAGTTCGGCAGCATCCACTTTTATAGCACAACCACCAGTATCAAGACAGCTGCTTCCACCATGCAATGGTTTTGAGTACCTCCATGACAGGTACCTTCTTGGTCTTGGCCATAGCCTATACAAACAACATCTATCATTGGTGGAAAAACATCCGAATCCCTGTCATCCTGATGTGGTACCTGCAAACTCATGAGTCCAGTGACAATATGCAAGTATAATCTGGTTGAAGAGACTATGTTAGTACATTTTACTGTGCATAAATAAGTAACAATGTACTCAGTGTAAATGGAGTGCTAAAGACTAGATGCAAAATGTGAAAGCATACCGATGTGTGAACTGTGCGTAAAATAAACCGTTATCATTCAGACAGTTATACGTCTCACAGCGGCATGCATTGCAGAGACCTGATTCCTCAGAGGAAATAGCCACCTATTGCAGGTCTCGAACTCATCACTGCATACCAACCACTGATAGTTGCAAGCAGTTACAGGATGCCAAACATCAAACTCCAGCTCATTGGTTCAAAATGGTTCATATGGCTCTAAGCACTATGGGACTTAACATCTGAGATCATCAGTCCCCTAGACTTAGAACTACTTAAACCTAACTAACCTAAGGCCATCACATACATCCATGCCCGAGGCAGGATTCGAACCTGCGACCTAGCAGCAGCGAGGTTCCGAACTGAAGCGCCTAGAACCGCTTGGCCACAGTGGCCGGCCATCTCATTGGTAGGACTATCTAAGATCAGGGATGCAGCTACAAAGATACGACAGCCTGACTGTGTAACACCTGAGGCATCTGGATGACAACATTTTGGTACAAGACAAGTTGTCACCCGCTGTAGGGAGTGCTCCAGAGAAACATCGTCACTCAGTCACCATCTACAGATGAGGGCATGAACATCACTCAGCTGCATTTAATGGGAGCACTTGCCATGCTGTCCAGCATCTGGCACCGGACCCTTCTAACCCCTGCCCACATACTAACTGCCGTCCTCAGACACAGCCAACTAGACGTCGGGAGCTAGATATCGCTCTCTGGATGGCACCTGCCATCGAAGCAAGCCGCTACCGAGTAGCCTAGGGACACCATTCATTCACCTTATGAACGCGGAACACAGCTGCGTCACCAGCACTGACTCACCGGTAAGCTGGTAAACTCTAGTCTGGACAATGCAGGGCTACTTACAGCTGTGGCTGGTATGCTGACAATCCATGACAATCAAGGATCGCAGTTTCTACGCTCACCCTGTCCACCGGACGTGGTTACCGACCATAAGTATAATAAACGAACCTGGTACCAACAATAGTGTTGCTGAATTTGCTTCTGCTTCCCACTAGTGAACCGGCTTACTCGGCGTGAGGAAATTGGAACGGACACCCTGAAAAGCCAACGCCCGCTCTCCCACTAGTAAAATTAATTTTCTTTTCTTGCAGTTAGTTTATTAATTGTAATTTTCATGTTCTTACCCCGTAAGTCCATAGAGTTTTGAGGGCGAATTAATGCTTCAGGTGGTATAGATAACCTCCCACCATAGAGTCAATGCACAGAACATTCTTAAAAAGATGTGGACTTGTCAGAGAAATCCTCTCTTGAGATGTTGTTCAACTCATTCATCACACTGGTGTGAATATCGGTTACGTAATCAAAGCGTTGACCCTACATGAGTATGGTTCAAATGGCTCTGAGCACTATGGGACTCAACTGCTGAGGTCATTAGTCCCCTAGAACGTAGAACTAGTTAAATCTAACTAACCTAAGGACATCACAAACATCCATGCCCGAAGCAGGATTCGAACCTGCGACCGTAGCGGGCTTGCGGTTCCTGACTGCAGCGCCTTTAACCGCACGGCCACTTCTGCCGGCCTACATGAGTATTTCCGCGCTTTGTCGTTTTGTGGGCGATTCTTATTGACAACGTGATTCTCGTCACCTGTGATGGTAGTTCCCAGAAAATAATTGTTTAAGTTTTGCATTTCAGTCGAGTCACGACAGATGTCCAAAAGTCTCTCTTTGTGTTTGGGAGTCAAGGTGTATGGAACAACACTTGCACACATGTTTTTCTTTAAAACATGCTAGAGAAGCTCTTGAGCATTTGATTTAGTGATGTTACTCCACTGCAGCTTGTGGCACAACAGCGTTGACACACAACAGCTGCACGTTCAACCTGATCAAAACTGTCTGGTCGAACGCACTTTAGTTATTTACGGATGTTAGTCACTCCGCCACCGTACTTACCGCGCTGAAGTCGCTTGCCAGGAATAAAATCAGTCTCGGAATGTTTTGGACGGACAGTGCAGAGCAGTTGAAGAAACAGTTCTGTGTAACAGACGGTTCTGAACAGCGGGTTCTTAATTGCCATAAGTGAGGTATTACTTCGCAAGAATCTAAAAAATTGGTTGAAACCATATAATGTTGAGAGATGTAGTACTTACAGACTCGTATTACCCAAAATAGAAGTTGCTGTATGGCCTTACATTTTTACCTTATTTGTCACAACGGATTGGTTCAAATGGTTCAAATGGCTCTGAGCACTATGGGACTTAACTTCTTAGGTCATCAGTCCCCTAGAACTTAGAACTACTTAAACCTAACTAACCTAAGGACATCACACACATCCATGCCCGAGGCACGATTCGAACCTGCGACCGTAGCGGTCGCGCGCTTCCAGACTGAAGCGCCAGAACCGCTCGGCCACTCCGGCCGGCCACAACGGTTTGGAACATTTCGTAGAAATATTTGGATAATGTGACCACGGTATCTTTTTATTGAGGACTATTGCAGTGCGAATAAGCCGAAAATTATATGGATTGTCCAGATATTGGCATTCTTAAGCATAAATACTGTTCTGTTCCACTGTGTTTCAATCATTTCATTGAAATTCACTTCGATGACGAATAAGGGAATTAAGACTAACCAACAAATTCATTAGGGTATAATATGAACATTATCATGTGGCACAGCCATTCCAATGACAAATCTGGTTAGATATCCAACACAAAACAAATTTTCTTTAGAAGACACCGATGCGGTACGGAATCAACTTGATTTCTTCTATGCTAGTAGCGAGCATAACGCTTGCGAAAAGCACGAGCTATACAGGGCTATTACAAATTATTGAAACGATTTCAAAAATTCGCTGTAGCTCCATTCATTGACATATGGTCACAACACACTACAGATACGTAGAAAAACTCATAAAGTTTTGTTCGGCTGAAGCCGCACTTCAGGTTTCTGCCGTCAGAGCGCTCGAGAGCGCAGTGAGACAAAATGGCGAAAGGGCGCCGAAAAAGCGTATGTCGTGCTTGAAATGCACTCACATCAGTCATAACAGTGCAACGACACTTCAGGACGAAGTTCAACAAAGATCCACCAACTGCTAACTCTATTCGGCGATGGTATGCGCAGTTTAAAGCTGAAACTTCCCCTTTGAACATTTATACATGACTGTGCTTAAACTGACACACAATATTTTGTTAGCGCAACGCAATCTGACTTTCAAAATTCCTTACAAAAGAATGGCCCTGACTAACATTAAACTATACCTTTCACAAATCACTTACCTCACAAAAATCTTCGCTGCTCAAGCTACTGCAATACAGCGAGCGCCACTACTGCCAGCTAAATAAAAGATTCAAACTATGGAAGGCACTAACTACTGATAGGGATAGTTAGCAAATGAAAGATATTAATAGAGAACAAACAATGTATTTACCTTGATATCATCATATATAAATATAGCAGTTCATGACAAATTTCAAAACTCCGCCATCTCTCTCCCCACATCCACCACTGCTGGCGGCTCACCTCCAACTGCGCAACGCTACGCGCTGTTAACATCCAGCTGCCCCTCTACAATGGCAGATAACAATGCAAACTAGCCACAGACTGCATACAGCACAGCCAGTGATTTTCATATTGAGCGCTACGTAATGTTGCCAATAAGAAAACATAAACAGCCTACTTACATAGAGAAAACATAAACAGCCTACTTACATAGCCCCCATGCTCCCCACAAAAATTTTTACAAATTGGATTGGGCAGTGGCCAATACAGATTTGAAAAAATTTTTCATAATTACAATAACAAAGATATCAAATGCACTCACTTATTGATACAATGTTCGTCAAAAGCTCAAATTTTCTCACAGTCCATAAAGACAGTCCTGATCCATCACAGTAAAATAGCAGTGTTTTTCTCAAAGTCTGAGCAGTAAAAGAAAATGCACACAGAAGTAGCGGATTTCCATGCTGTCTTGAAGAAGTAGTGTTGTCCTTCCAACGGAAAGACAGTGCTGACTCTTGACATGCAGACAAGTAATGGGTCACAACAGAGCAAACCCACTGCAGAGTCAGTCGAAGTTTTGATGAATATTGGTAGGTAGGTTATCACAGAGCAGACCCACCGTAGTCCTGGTAGAGATTACGATATTGGTGGGCCACCACAGGTGCAGACCCACTGCAGTCCTTGTAGAGATAATGGTATTGGTGGGCCACCAGAGGTGCAGACCCACTGTAGTCCTTGTAGAGATAATGGTATTGGTGGGCCACCAGAGGTGCAGACCCACTGCAGTCCTTGTAGAAATAATGGTATTGGTGGGCCACCAGAGGTGCAGACCCACTGCAGTCCTTGTAGAAATAATGGTATTGATGGATCATCAAAGATGTAAACCCACTGTAGTCCTTGAAGAGATGGCCAGCAGCCATCTGTTGTGACTGTGCAGGTGCACAATCACCACTGAAGAGTCTTGCGGATAATGTAGCAAGTCCATAACCACCACTTGTGCGCTCACAAAGTTTTTGGAATTGTCCTTAGAACCAGCAATGCTGTTATCCAGTCCCTTGCTGAATTAGTAACACACGTGCAAACACTATCAGTCCCTACTTCTCACATATTGTCCATATACTATGACCAACAGAAACGTGTGCAGTGAAATGTAACTTTCAAGTTGCTTAATTTGATGAACTGGTGCCAATGACAATTTTATAACATAAGAATACAATTACAAAGGTACAAAATACATCATTAAAGAACATAACAATACAGATAACATTTGTAGTAAAACAGGCGTTACAAAAGAATAGAAATCGACATATACGTCAGTGTTACAGGAATTATGACATGAGTACAAAAATAAAAGATCAGAATCACTTTCGAAACATCAACTTCACACATGAGCATTAAACAGAACAGAATTAATAATATCTAACATCTTTACAAAGTAAATAAGATATTATTAATGCCAATTATATTCGAGGATAACAGTATTCTTCATCGTAGTGAATGTAGCTTAATATTAAAAGAGGAAAAAATTCTATGAAATTACACAGAGACAGGAAGAAAACAAATACACAAGGGTACACAAACACATAGTGGGATAACACCAATAGGAAAGGACAGGGTTCGTTTTCAGTGTAACATGTGGTACTGCAGTCCAACCCAAAACTTCATATATCTTTCCTCTTATTTCATCCTTTGTTTCCACCAAAAAAATTCTATCTAAGCATGCTTTCTGTATTTATATGTTCACACATTTCTTACCTCAACATTTATTTCCAAGAAAATCCTACCTAAACCTGTTTTCTCAATGCATTTCTTCCAATTCATCGCAACTCATTCTCTTAGAGGCTACCCCCTCTTAAGCTAACTTAAATCTACTGAGCTCAGATGCTAAACTAAGGGATGAGGCAATGCAGCATCACATAACAAATTATCACAAACAGCAATGACAAAAAAATGCCAATTTGCAAAGCAAGCAGCAGCAAATCTAAATTAACAGATAAAATGCAAAATTACAACTAGTATGAGCCAATGTGCAGCAACAGTAAAAATAAATCAATAGTAAAACTGGCTTAGCAGAGTAACACAAAGTCAAATTCAGTAACACTATGCCTGGCAAACAGCAGCTTATATCGAAACATGACATGGCTCAAGCAGAAAAAATAGTACACTAAAGATAACAATGCAGATAAGGGAAATGTATAATCACATCTTAATGTCTAAGTAATTAAAGTGGTGCACCACAAGAAGTTATTCTACCAAAAAGTTACCAATTACTTGAAAAGAAAATTATGAATGCAGTTCCTGTGAAGGTAAATGTCATTTTGTGCTCCCTCATTTTTTTAAAAAAATTATTATTTACTCGATCTGTAGACAGAAAATATTTATATTAGTACATCTATAAAATTTTATTTTAACCAATGCTGCAGTGCAGCTAGAAACCAGATATCAAATGAAATAAGCAACTATGTACAAAGCAAAGCATAAGAACATCGTTCAATAGTCATGTGGCATTTCATAAGTAGTAAAAAAATCTCTCATCTAGAAAGACAGTAGTCATAGTCAGGTGTGTAGACAAACTATTTCTTGTCATTTCATTAGGCATTTCAGTAAATATCAGAAAGTACGATATGTTTCCAAGTAATCAGCGTGTCGGATTTGCGATGCTTTCTCTAAAGGAATGACAATGGCCAGGATAATGGCCTCCCTTTTTTTTCCTGTGCTCTGAAAGGCACGCGCTAATGGCTTTTTCTCCAGGCGTCTGACACAGCTGGGTGCCCACGACGCATTACGTGCAGGTGGTCACTTAATTTTCTTACGGAAATATTTACGACAACAGTTTCCGCTACAGTGGCAGTCTCATATAAAAATATTTCACAGGTCAAGAATTAGCGTTGCAAATCTGTAGAAAGAAAATCCTATAAATATAAGTGTCCAAATAAAATATTCGTCAGCATTGTGATACAGTCATGCATTTACGCACATTTCATAACTCTTAAAGTACGATTCTTGGTTTCCAACATACTTCTTATTCCTCATATACGGTAGCATCATCTTATTGATCATAAACATATCTCAACAGCATAGTACACATCGTCGTCGTAATAATAACATCATAACACCTCAGTCAAATCTCAAAAACGTCGTAGCTTTCTGTAATAATTTCAAAACCTAAAAAAAATTCTCTGCTCATTTCAATAGTGTCATCTACCTCAAACGTACTTTAAAAATCATGAATCCATACCAAATATATCATTCAAAGCTCTCATAGTATCACAATGATTCCGAAAAAATATGAACAGTTTACAAAGTACAGACAAAATACAGTTTCATAAGTGTGAAGTTATCCAACTGTGTAATTACGTAAACATCTGTCACTGATATAGTAAAATAAATGTTTGTCTCTCTCAGTTAAATGATCAGATAGCTGTGTAATTTGTGTGTTAGAGAAATATGGTACCGATGTGTAAAGTTGTATAAGCAAATACCATATTAGCTAGGGTTCCTTGTGCTTGCCAAACACATGGTACACAAAGTAGGCGTGTACCCCCCTGAGGATTAATGTAATTATACCCTCAGGTGTTACAGATTACAGCAATGAAATGAAATGTATCACTGAAAACCTTTGTATCATTGTACTTCAAATATCTTTAAAAATAAATGTTTTAAGTACAAAATTAATCACTCAAATGCGTGTCCTGTAGCGCTAAATGTGCGTCTTGCTGTAAGATAATTCTGTGGAAGTGTCGTACTTATCGTCCTCCGAAAGCTAAGTTCTGCAGAAGTCAATGTACTTACCTCATGATAAACAAAGTGAAATGCTTTATGTATAGATATCTTAGTTATTACGCTTATTGCCATGATGAAGAAAGTACTGTGCTGTAACGTATTGTTGTGCTACGGAAAAGGCAATCTCATTGTAGCTATACCACAAAAGTTACTACTAAAACATGTTTTACTTTGCAGAATAAAACAGAAAAACTGTGCAGAAATAAAACAGAAACACTACAAAAGCAACATTGTAAATTGTCACTCATTAGTAGCGTCGTGATAACATCATGTAGCTGTCACATAAACTAACCACTGTGTCCTCTGGTATCTCACAGAAAGTACTTTAAATCCAGAATGTATTTTCAAGTAAACCAAAATGTTGCATTAAAATCTCATTAGCAGTACCAGTATGTGTCCTAAGTATGTAAGCCTGATAGTCGTTACGTAATCGTGCAACTAACAAGCAAGAATGTACAACTAACAACACTGTGTCGTCTGTTCATTATAACAATGCATTCGTAATTTCTGTTTAAATAAGTTCTCTTGGTTCTTCACTGGATATTTCACTTCAAACATTGTTACATGTTAACAGATTCTTAAGTCTGACAAAGCATACTAGTAGCGTCAATTGAAAAGTTTTATGGCAAAGAAAAAATTAAAAAGAAGATTATCTTTCAATAATCGGTTTTACATGTGAAATGTGGTACAATCTTTTACTCTTCAAAGTACTCAGAATTTCAGCTTGAACGCAATTATCATGCAGTATACGTCAGTAAAGAATACTGGAATTTTTCACAAGGTTAGCGTCTATGTTATTTTTCTCTGAGCCAGCCGGCGCACGTGGGTGCCTGCGGCGCGAGTCATTGTCTGTCTCTTTATTGGCGCGCGTTGTTATTGGGATTAGGAGACCTAACTTCTACGAATTCGCCTTGCCGAGAGGGCCCAGCTCTGTTAGAATCCCGCCAGTTCTGATGAAATTCACGTCTGTCGTTTTGTCGGTAGTTTACATAGTTTCTTGTTTGTCGGTCATGTGGTGGAGAATTTCTCCCTGAGTCGTAACTGCGCGCTGAACTGTTGCGTCTGAAGTTATTCTGCCTTCCTTGATAATACTTGTTTTGGTTCCCATATTGTCTGTTTCTCTGATTGTCTCTGTGATAGTCATTACTACGGAAATGCGATCTTTCTCTGTAACTATTATTACTCTGCCAACGGTTGTCGTACGGGTGGTGTCTATTTTGGTCACGATTTGCGTTGTAAGAATAGCCTTGTCGCATCCAGTTATTATTTCTTTCATCGCGGAATTGCGACTGATGTGATCTGTAATTGTTGTGTTCCTTCGTTCTGCGATTGTCAGTGTCACTTTCCAGTTCTTGTAACAGTCCCTGAAAAGCTTCAATGTCGTCTTTGCAACGTCCTGCCAAAATAATATGTCGTAAATGTTCAGGTAATTTGATTAAGCAAATGCGGATGAGTTCTGAGGGGCTGTATGGGTTTGACAGGTACTGATTCTTGTGCAACATGTCTTCAAAATATTTCACAAGACTGGAGAATTCAGATTGTTCGAAATGTTTCATCATTATGATACCATGTTTTACGCGGTCTTGTGTGGCTTGAGACCAATATGCTGAGAGGAAGGCATGGTAAAATTCTCCTTCACTGTGGCAATCGTGAATGACCGATCGCATTCTTACAGCTGGTTCATTCTCTAAGTAGCCACACATAAATTCTAATCTGTGTTCCAACGACCAGTTGGGAGGAAAACAATGAGAGAATTGATGGAGCCATGCTTGTGGATGAATGTCGTTGCCAGAATTCTTAAATGTTTTGAATTTACGTGTAGTAATGAACAGCTTATAGTCAAAATCATCATGTCGGCGAGTCGCATGTCGGTCATTGTTACGTCGTGTCGGCTGTTCAATCTCAAAATTCGGTGCACATTGCCAATTTCTTTCATAACTTCCGAAATGCCCTGTGTTATTATTTTGCGGCTTTTCCGTGTTTCTAAGTCCCTCTTCCCGTGTTGGAGCGCCAGTGTCCTCTGAAATACGTAATTCTTGTATCACCTGTGTCAGCTGATCTTGTACTTCCCGGATTTCTCTTTGGTGTTGTGTATTAATTTGATTCTGATTTTGTTTGAATTTTCTTATTTGTTCGTACTCTTCTGTGTCATTAAAGACTACCGGTCTTGCGTCAATCAGATTATCATCTACCTTCGTAGATAAATTAGTGAACTGATCCAAAAGTTCGGCTACTTTCTGCGATAGTGTACTTATTTCCTCAGTGTGTTTTTCTGAACCCACTTTCAGAGTATCTACTGTGTCCTTAAAGTTTTCCTGAGTTTTTGCAAGTTGCGTAACCGAATCGGTAGATGCAACTGAGTCAAATGTAGCTTGCAAGGTCTCATGATTTTCATGAACAATAATTTGCAGTTCTTTTATGGTTGCTTCGTGATTCTGTAATGCATTTTCATGCCGCGAAAAAATACGTTGAAAATGCTCACAAATTTGAGTTTTTACGTCATTACAGACTTTTTGACATTTCGATTCAATGTGATGTAACTCAGTAGTTAAATCTTCACGCGGTTGTTCAAGAGTTTGTTCCAAAGAGTCTAACTTTTGAAGCTGTTGCTGTGTTTGTCTCTGATTTTGTTCCATTGTGTCTAACTTTTTGAGATTTTGTTCCACTGTGTCTAACTGTTGCTGTGTTTGTCTCTGGTGTTGTTCCATTGTGTCTAACTTTTCAAGCTTTTGTCCCATTTGTTGCATTAATTGTAATAACAATGTACTGGTGTCTGAAACATGTTCCTCAGTGCTTTTCGGCAGTGAAGTTGCACCGGCAACATTCACATTTTGACAAGCGGAAAATGTGTCTTGACTCATTTGAGAAAACGGTGAGAACCCAAAACCTGAGTCTGCAGTATTTGCAATATTGTGTTCTGTCATTCCCGATTCCTGAGGCGAGCTGTTGCCGACCAATCGATCGATAACGCTTCCCTGTTCACTACCTGTTTCACTGCCTACACATTTGTTTGCCGCCCGCTCCATTTCCCTATGCGCAATTACCAAATTACTACTTTGAACATTAGTTAATTCATTACTCTGCGGCGCTAACACACTGCCTTCGTCTTCACTGTCATTTCTCAGTTTACTTTGGAGCCTAGTATTACGTTTTTCACACGCCATAATTGTCACAATATTTCACACGATAACACAGAAAAGCACAATTTGAAGAGCAAAATAAAATAACATAGCAATGGAAATAATGTCTACTTAATTGCCAGCGCAGCTGCGAAATACTTGGTGCAAATCTACATGCATGCCACAACTGTTTTACTGAACAACAATGAAAAACTACAACTACAAAGGAAATTCTCTCTATGATTACGCGCTACCAATAAACAATAGCTACACCAATTACACAAACTACAAGAAAAAAAAAATCAGAAGATTCCAGTGAGGTATCCTCGGCTAAGGGTCGACATATGAAACGTCCCCTTTTAAACAATTATACATGACTGTGCTTAAACTGACACACAATATTTTGTTAGCGCAACGCAATCTGACTTTCAAAATTCCTTACAAAAGAATGGCCCTGACTAACATTAAACTATACCTTTCACAAATCACTTACCTCACAAAAATCTTCGCTGCTCAAGCTACTGCAATACAGCGAGCGCCACTACTGCCAGCTAAATAAAAGATTCAAACTATGGAAGGCACTAACTACTGATAGGGATAGTTAGCAAATGAAAGATATTAATAGAGAACAAACAATGTATTTACCTTGATATCATCATATATAAATATAGCAGTTCATGACAAATTTCAAAACTCCGCCATCTCTCTCCCCACATCCACCACTGCTGGCGGCTCACCTCCAACTGCGCAACGCTACGCGCTGTTAACATCCAGCTGCCCCTCTACAATGGCAGATAACAATGCAAACTAGCCACAGACTGCATACAGCACAGCCAGTGATTTTCATATTGAGCGCTACGTAACGTTGCCAATAAGAAAACATAAACAGCCTACTTACATAGAGAAAACATAAACAGCCTACTTACAAAGCTTCTGGATGCCTCTGTAAGGGGAAATCAACGGGTCGGCCTGCAGTGAGCGAAGAAACGGTTGAACGCGTGCGGGCAAGTTTCACGCGTACCCCGCGGAAAATTGGCTCATGCCACAACTGGAGACCGACAGCGCCGACTTCATCTTTCAACAGGATGGGGCTCCACCGCACTTCCATCATGATGTTCGGCATTTCTTAAACAGGAGATTGGAAAACCGATGGATCGGTCGTGGTAGAGATCATGATCAGCAATTCATGTCATGGCCTCCACGCTCTCCCGACTTAACCCCATGCGATTTCTTTCTGTGGGGTTATGTGAAAGATTCAGTGGTTCAACCTCCTCTACCAATAAACGTGCCACAACTGCGAGCTCGCATCAACGATGCTTTCGAACTCATTGATGGGGACATGCTGCGCCGAGTGTGGGAGGAACTTGATTATCGGCTTGATGTCTGCCGAATCACTAAAGGGGCACATATCGAACATTTGTGAATGCCTAAAATATTTTTTTGAGTTTTTGTATGTGTGTGCAAAGCATTTTGAAAATATCCCAAATAATAAAGTTATTGTAGAGCTGTGAAATCGCTTCAATCATTTGTAATAACCCTGTATTTCACTAAGGTCGATGATTTTTAAACCTACGTTGATTTTCATGGAGAAGGGTATTTTGTACCAAGCAACACATTATGTTTGAACTGCAAATATGTTATTTTATCCCTATAAACACAGATGTGAGTGACGTAGTTCTGTAGTTCAGTTCTACTTCATTTCTTGAAACAGGTGTGACGTGGAAATGTTTGCCAATGGCTGGGGATGTATCTACATTCACGGAATCAACAGTAAATTAAGGACATTCGATAGTTCCAAATAGAAATTAACAGGGGCTCAGTCGAGCCTTGGGGATTTACTGAGTAACATTGGTAGTTATCGCTACTGGAAACGAACATTATTGTGGCTAAATGAAGATATCCGGTATATCTCTATGGTTTTTTAACCTACATAGGTTACCTTTGAAGATCCAGCCAGATGTCACCGTATTTCGGCTTGAAAAAAAAAAAAAAAAGCTGCTTTCGAAAGATAATGCAATCGATTCAGACGAAGGATCTTCCGCGTGATAGTACACGACATTATGATTTATGGCCCTGGAAACAGCTCTCTGCATGTATCGGGGACGTCTCGCGGCGCCCAATTAATAACTCCAGATTCTGTGGGCAGAGGGGGCAGTCTTTGTTACGAAACATTTGACGTCGCCGGCAGCATCGCAAGTGGCCGGCCAAATAAATACGGCACAATACATCTGCCTTAGCCGGCAGTCTGTGGCGCACACATCTATCCATCATTACTCAGGGCGGCGCGCGGCTGGACAAGCAAATTAGAGAAACAAAACGCTATGCTGGCACAACTGGTGCAATATTTATGTGAGCCGGCTTACTGGCTTTAAGCCCGAGAGCTGCATCAGCGGCCGCGGTAACAAGGATCACGCCGCCGCTCGATACCACCCCCGCAAGGAAATGGGAGCCGCGCCCAGCGCCCAGCTCCGACAAAGCCGTCTCCTGCAGACACAGACACCGAGGCGCATAATTCATCGCCTTTGTCCTCCGCTGGCCGGCGAGTTTAATTCAATCTTACAGCTCCCCACAGCTAAGTTCTTCGTGTCGTTCTATTTGTTGCAACCAGCATCTTTCTGTATCAACAGCACGCGTTTCTATTGCTCGCATTCTATGCAACTTCAGACACCAGTTGTTTCTCGCAGTACGAAACGAACTGTATTCAAGAAGTGATTGCACTCTTTCCGTACGTTTTATAGTCAACTCCGTCGTGTACTTCCTTTTCAATTCTTAAAAAAATGGAGCAGTCATCAAACGAAGTGCCCTTTTAGGCGTGCTCCCATTCTGGTGGCAAAACACCTAACCTTTCTTCATACACACACAAATCATTAGCATAAGCAAATATCACCTTAACTGCCACGTGGGAATTGTGCATCTGTCATCCAATCAACTGCAGTTTACATGCAGTAAGAAATCGCGCTCCATGTCTAGAAATATTTATCTTACATTAAACTGATTTTTCGAATTATGATGAATTGTTACAACTTTCTCTTTGCCCTTTCCCAACTTCCTAGCTGCTTTTCCTGTATCACCCCAGCCTCGAATCATAGCTGTGTGACACCCAGTAAGTTTGCCCTATCTAAGCTAGCGCACTACATTTAACCACCCCAACATCGGAAGGTCACTGATAACAATCTTTCATTCTGTACCTTCTAAACACTGATTTATAAATACGACGTCCTTGTCTTTGTGAAATGCTTTCTACCAGAACGCCTTTTGTTTTAAATTATTTCCTAATACATGTCTAAAGGTGTGAAATTTGATACGTGCTAGGACCTAGACTTTGCTGTCTCTCATACTGAAATTTTTCACCAATTTCAATGCAAAAATATGAAATTACACTTTTACGTGTGGATCCCCTATACTTGGGCACTGTAATAAATTCAGTTTGGTGATGAAATAACGTGCTTACGTGCTTTTTATGTCAAATTGCCCCTATTTATGGACATATCCTACTTTCATGCAAATGGTGTTTGCCCGATGTTTTTTCGTTGGATAACTTCGATCCTTTAACTGGGATTCTAAAAAGTCAGCGAAATCCCTTTCTATGGTTGTCACAAGCTCAGGACTTTTTCATCCATTTTATTGCTATTTTAATTTCCTCCACAATCCTACAGTATTTGTGAAACAGATATATGTTCTGTCGAGACTGTTTCTCCACTTATCCATCTCCCAGTCGCCATTTCGTTATGAGTGCATTTCCACTGAATCCGTCAGAAAGTATTATAAGAAGTGCTACGTCTTCATTTTGTACTGCCGAGGAATCTATTCCCTCTTATTTGGCGAGTGGTTCGCTTCCATTTACGTGAAATCAACTGTTGTAGGCCGTCCTGTTGGCTTACTATTCTTTTACGCTTATCTGGTGTGTCTGTTTCTGTTTATCCGTCTATGTATTTTGTATGGTCTTTCTATCATCTTCTACATCTACATCTACATCTATACTCCGCGAGCCACCTTACGGTGTGTGGCGGAGGGTACTTATTGTACCACTATCTGATCCCCCCTTCCCTGTTCCATTCACGAATTGTGCGTGGGAAGAACGACTGCTTGTAAGTCTCCGTATTTGCTCTAATTTCTCGGATCTTTTCGTTGTGATCATTACGCGAGATATATGTGGGCGGTAGTAATATGTCGCCCATCTCTTCCCGGAATGTGCTCTCTCGTAATTTCGATAATAAACCTCTCCGTATTGCGTAACGCCTTTCTTGAAGTGTCCGCCACTGGAGCTTGTTCAGCATCTCCGTAACGCTCTCGCGCTGACTAAATGTCCCCATGACGAATCGCGCTGCTTTTCGCTGGATCATGTCTATCTCTTCTATTAATCCAACCTGGTAAGGGTCCCATACTGATGAGCAATACTCAAGAATCGGACGAACAAGGCTTCAAGTCTGTGTGACATTCCTGATTGTATCTCGGCTTCTTAAATTTTAATCCGTTGGGTAAATTTATGTTTTTGTCAGTCGGTCCTAGTAATCTTATCTTAAGAGTCTATGTGGCTCTGATGAGCTAGGCTGTTTAGTTTCATTTTTTCAAGGCGTCTGTTGCATGGTACTCGTTGCATAAGCATTATACGTGTGGTTTTAGGGATTTGCTTTGTAGGTCTGTCCTCCTAAGAGTAGCCAACATGGCCTTTGTGCTTGGCTCTGTGGGACGGTTAAAGGCAACGGGACACTACATCTGTTATATTACCGGAAGACATGTTATTTTCCAAGTAGTCATCCTGACATTCACCTTAAGTGGTTCACAGATACCACAGAAAACCTAAATCTGAATGGGCAGATGGTGATTTCAAACGACGTCCTTCGAAATTCAAGTCCATTGCCTTACCACTTCGCCTCCTCAGTTGGTACGAGAAATGAAGAAACCGTACTAACATCTTCTGATCATCAGATAGGAAGAAAGGACGCAAACTCACAGCATAACCTCCTGTCGAATAGGCTGACCTTTCGGAGATCTGTGAAACTGTGGTGGTCACATTTGATTGACAACTGTGTTTCGGTGTCACTATCGAATGACGCAGCACGTAGTTGCTGTTTGCGTGGCAGCAAGAGTACCGTTTCTTGTTACGCATGTCAGTACACAAAACCCAAAATTCTTCAAATACTCAGGATTTCGACCATAAATTGAGCGCTCATCCAAATTTCGGCTGCCTAGTCAGTCAGTACGACGGTGCCCGCCCTCAGGTATTCTTTGAAATTCCAGGGTTTAAGCTACAAAATAAATAATGCCACAAAAATGCAGAAATAAAAATTAAAGTTTTTGCAAAATATGCAAAGTTTGTGCAAAATTGTGTTCGTAGAATATTTTATAAATTATACTATTAATGAGGGTTTTAAAAGTGAAATGTATGCATAGAATTGAAGCTAACAGTAAACTGCGAAATGAAATTTTATTTAAAAAAAAACTTTTTCACATATAGAACCACACATTCAAAAGCATATGTACACTACAGCAAACTGCCAGAATTGGTCTGAATATTTTGCATTACATTATATGTCACCAAATAGAACACGCTAGGCAGTAGTGCGAGGTGTCCTGATGGACACTCACCAGTCGACGTGCAGGCAGGGAAATCAGGATGCGCTCAGTGTAAAGACACTTCAGCTATCAAGATATTAGTAATAAATTTTCAGAATGTTCGGAGTAAAGTTCCTAAATTTACTGCACTCCAGGAAGCGTGTGGCGCGCAAATTATTCTCGGGACTGAGACCTGGCTGAACCCTGAGATAGGAAGTTCTGAAATATTTAGTGAGGGTTGGAACGTGTATTGGAAAGACAGGTTAGACACCGTAGGAGGTGGTGTCTTCACTGCAGTTGACAAAAATATTGTGTGTACTGAGGTCGAAGTAGAGTGTGATTGTGAAGTTATCTCGACACGTTTAACAGGGCTAGGAGAAATAAAGTTAATTGTTGGGTGTTATTATCGGCCACCAGGTTCCACCGTGACAGTTCTAGAATCATTCAGAGGGATTCTACATTCTTTATCGCAGAAGTACCCGGACCATGCTATATTAGTCGGAGGCGACTTCAATCTACCTAGTATAGACTAGGATGCCTATGGATTCATTACAGGTGGTACAGACAAGCCGTCGTGTGAATTACGTTTGAACACATTATCCGAAAACTGTCTGGAGCAGCTAAATCGACAGCCAACGCGTAATGGAAATATTTTAGATCTGGTAGCTACGAACAGACCAGACCTCATCGACGGTGTCACTGTTGAGACAGGGATTAGTGATCATGATGTTGTCATTACGACTATGGTTACGAAAGTTAAAAAGTCGGTCAAGAAGGCTAGGAGAGTATTCTTACTAGAAAGAACAGATAAGCAGTTGTTAGCATCCAACATAGTAAATGAATCGACTTCATTTACTTCCGGTACGATAGACGTGGAAGAATTATGGGCAAATTTTAAACACATTGTAAATCACGCATTGGACAAGTATGTGCCGAAAAAGTGGGTTGCGGACGGAAAAGACCCACCGTGGTTTAAGAGCGCAATTCGGAGAATGCTCAGGAAGAAAAGACAGTTGCACTTGAGGTACAAGGAAGATCGGGAGAATGAGGACAGGCAAAAGTTAGTAGAGATTCGTGCTGCTGTAAAAAGAGCGATGTGCGAAGCATTCAACCACTACCACCGACATACCTTAGCAAAAGATCTTGCAGAAAACCCAAGGAAATTCTGGTCTTACGTAAAATCGGTAAGCGGGTCGAAGGCTACCATCCAGTCATTCACTGATCAGTCTGGCCTGGCAACGGAAGACAGCAAAACGAAAGCTGAAATTTTAAATTTAGCATTTGAAAAATTTTTCACGCAGGAGGATCGCACAAACATACCGCCGTTTGAGTCTCGTACAGATTCCCGTACGGAGGACATAGTGATAGACATCCCTGTGGTTGTGAAGCAGCTGAATGGGTTGAAAATAAACAAATCGCCAGGTCCTGATGGGATTCCAACTGGGTTTTACAGAGAGTACTCTACTGCATTGGCTCCTTACTTAGCCTGCATTTATCGCGAAGCTCCTGCCCAACATAAAGTCCCGAGCGACTGGAAAACAGCGCAGGTGACGCCTGTATATAAGAAGGTAAGAAGGACGGATCCTCAAAATTACAGACCAATATCCTTAACATCGGTTTGTTGCAGGATTCTCGAACATATTCTCAGTTCGAATATAATGAATTTCCTAGAGACAGAGAAGTTGCTGTCCATGTGTCGGCACGGCTTTAGAAAGCATCGCTCCTGCGAAACGCAACTCGCCCTTTTTTCATATGATATCTTGCGAACCATGGATGAAGAGTATCAGACGGATGCCATATTCCTTCACTTCCGGAAAGCGTTTGACTCGGTGCCCCACTGCAGACTCCTAACTAAGGTGCGAGCGTGTGGGATTGGTTCCCAAGTATGTGAGTGACTCGAAGACTTCTTAAGTAATAGAACCCAGTACGTTGTCCTCGATGGTGAGTGTTCATCGGAGGTGAGGGTAACATCTGGAGTGTCCCAAGGAAGTGTGGTAGGTCTGCTGTTGTTTTCTATCTACATAAATGATCTTTTGGATAGGGTGGATAGCAATGTGCGGCTGTTTGCTGATGATGCTGTGGTGTACGGAAAGGTGTCGTCGTTGAGTGACTGTAGCAGGATACAAGATGACTTTGACAGGATTTGTGATTGGTGTAAAGAATGGCAGCTAACTGTAAATATAAATAAATGTAAATTAAAGCAGATGAATAGGAAAAAGAATCCCGTAATGTTTGAATACTCCATTAGTAGTGTAGCGCTTGACACAGTCACGTCGATTGAATATTTGGGTGTAGCATTGCAGAGCGATATGAAGTGGGACAAGCATGTAATGGTAGTTGTGGGGAAGGCGGATAGTCGTCTTCGATTCATTGGTAGAATTTTGGGAAGATGTGGTTCATCTGTAAAGTAGACCGCTTATAAAACACTAATACGACCTATTCTTGAGTACTGCTCGAGCGCTTGGGATCCCTATCAGGTTGGATTGAGGGAGGACATAGAAGCAATTCTGAGGCGGGCTGCTAGATTTGTTACTGGTAGGCTTTATCATCACGCGAGTGTTACGGAAATGCTTCAGGAACCTCGGGTCTGGGTCTCTAGAGGAAAGGAGGCGTTGTTTTCGTGAATCGCTACTGAAGAAATTTAGAGAACCAGCATTTGAGGCTGACTGCAGTACAATTTCACTGCCGCCAACTTGCATTTCGCGGAAAGACCACAAAGATAAGATAAGAGAGATTAGGGCTCGTACGGAGGCATATAGGCAGTCATTTTTCCCTCGTTCTGTTTGGGAGTGGAACAGGGAGAGAAGATGCTAGTTGTGGTACGAGGTACCCTCCGGCACGCACCGTATAGTGGATTGCGGAGTATGTATGTAGATGTAGATGTAGACGCTGGTTTTTATGCATACTCCACACACTGTATGCATTTTCAAAAAAAAAAAAAAAGTCATTGCGAAGTGACCCTTCGTTATTAATCAATCAGAGGTTTACTAACTCATCCCACTAAAAGACGATTTCTGATTTTTGGTTTTATATTGTTCATGCAACTAAACCCTCGGTCACAGTCAGCAGAGTTCAGGGGAATATTAGTGGCGTATTCTATAATTAAATATATAAGAGTGAATTGTTCACTCAACTTACTAATGTAAACGAACTGTACCAGCTATTAGATATTTATTCCATTCGATCTACTGTTCAACAACTTCGTAAACAGTGTTCGTTCCAGTAACACTCATTTAAATGTAGAGACGGGGCATAATTAATTAGTGCACAAATTTATATGATAGGCTTATTCCACACTTGTCATCATTGCTGTAGATTTTAGCATACAACATATTAACTCCTCCTATGTTATCTAATAATCTATCACCCAAATTTAGAAACAAGTTATCTAAGACTTTGCAAGTCGTGTACTTAATAACACTTTACGGTGTAATGAATTTTGTATGATGTTTCAGCAATACTCGAACTCACCTTCTTGAAATTTTTGAGATACTTTATCAAGAAAGAAACTGTAATTTTGACCAGGTTTCAGTTTAAGGTCCTCAAGCCCTTATGTACATTAATTCACGCAACTTTGTATGTACTCGGGATCTAAATTTCTCTTTTGAAAAGTGAAACACAATTTATTAACCAGGAAGATGGTGTTTTTCGTAAAAGATAATACTGACAAAAATATTAGTCACTTCATATTTTTTAGCAAACCAGCAGCTACTGGTCTTGTATCTTTTTCGAGCCCAGATATCAAAGAATTCCAATTTAGATATTATGAATTTAGCACTTCTCCCATTCGGAGGCAGCGAATGCCAAAATTTCTACAAATTTTTTCCGTGGCTCATTAATATTTCTTACATTTCTTTAAGGGCTTTGGAATTCTTTGGTGCCTGTTCAAAGAAGCTATAAATTCTGCATAGAATATCTTGAAACTTTACAAGCTCCGAACAGTGCTAGATGACTGCTAGAGGTAATCGATGGGCTACACAATGCATAGACAATATATGGGGGCAGTTTTTTTAAACAGTTGCTTATATCAGTGCCATGCCTCTCCAAAATTCGTATAATACATGGATAGATGTTTCTCGCAGTATATCCTGTTAACGGGCACAGTGGTAATTAATGTGAGTACATTTTCCCCTTCTGCATTATTTTCACATATATAATTAGAGTTTCTGTTTGAGTAGTGTCAGTAGACTCTTCTATCACAGTTGAATACGACTTGACTGACATCATTTTCAATAAAATGTCATCAGTAATTATTTTACACTTTGCAACCTGCATATCATGAATACTATCATAACATTCATAATTTGCGTTGGCCATGAAAGTAAATTTGGACAAACAAAGACATAGTAAGTCTATGCATAGTTCTCTCAATATCGAAAACTTTCTTGTAGCAATATTTTCATTCATTATTATGCGGGTGATTTTCACATTGGTTACTACACCTTTTTGCGTTTTTACGGGATACAGCCGAGGCTTGACGAAATTTTATGTCTCTAAGAATTCTCTAACTGAATTCTTATGGTCCGCCGAGATTTCATGCCTCCTTAATGTACCTGCTTCGACATCACGATATTTTGAATGTAAAAGAAAAACAACGAACCTTTAGTGGTCACGTATTTACATGCATCTAGCTTAGAAGTTATATCTAGAAGTAAGCTGTACTTGTAGTACATGGAATTCAAATTATTTATCAACACAGGAACAATTTATAGTTACATTAAAAAATTAGTTAGTTCTTCACTTATAATTTGAACCGGGAGCATTTTTTTCCTAGGAACCTAATTTTAGTTAGGTATAAATACATAAAGAATGATTTTATAATCATCATTTGCGCTGCTGTCTACATTAAAAAACTGTTTTAAACTGGTAAGTTCTTTAGTTTGTTGTGAATCTTAATTAACACTATAGCTGAAGTGATGGCGACGATCCACATTTCTTTTTCTCGTGTTCTCGCACAAACTACACACAAACAATGGAATGTCTCCAGAATACATCATTTTCCACAAATTATACTAAACTTTCGACTTTTCCACTAGTTGTTTGCCTCGTATGCCTATTTTAGTAACAAACTTTCTTTGTTTCGTATGTCGATTTTTAGTTACGCTGTGAGTAGGACTTCGTTCCATTTTCTTCCTTAAACAAATTTATCCATCACTTTTTAATACTTAACGCCCCAGGTGCGGTATCACAGACCGCTAGCATTTATTGCTATTCTATTGCTAATGCATAGGTCAGGGTAGGAGATTACAGCGTTATCCAGTTGTTCTTTGCCGAAGCTGTAGTGATTTCCTTAGTCCGAGCCACTTAAATGTAACGGGAACCTATATACTACAGCTTCTTTGGTGCTAACGGTCTCTGGGACCACACCTGGGATTTTGTGTTAGGGGTTCATTACCCAAGCCTTCATCTACTGTTCATGTTGCGGACCCTGACTTTGAAGATACTGTTTTAAAATGGTTTAATGACAGTTTATGAAATGATTTTGGATTAGATAGTGACAACGAAATTGAAAGTGAACATAATTCAGAATAGGAACAGTATGAAAGTGAAGACGAATTTGTTTTGCCACTTCTGAAATACTTGAACGAACACGTGATCAAAGTGACGAAGACAAAACTGCAGAGATAGAATCTTTACCTAAACGTTCTACTAGAAAGATATTTAGTTGAAACAAATATCGCTGGTGCCGAAGCCTCTTCCAACGATTGCCAATGACAACATTTATCCACATGTTGGACATATGTGTGGTGAATGCGTTTGTCCTTCACATTTCCCACAAAAACCACACTCAGGTGAGCTGTTTTAATTTTTTGGTGATGCTGTCAAAGTCGTTGGTGACAACACAGATAAAAAGCGAGTCACGAGCTATCACATATCCTGTGAACTTCGTGTATGAAATGGTTCAAATTTGTCTGAGCACTATGGGACTTAACTTCTGAGGTCATCTGTCCCTGAGAACTTAGAACTACTTAAACCTAACTAACCCAAGGACATCACACACATCCATGCCCGAGTCAGGATTCGAACATGCGACCGTAGCGGTCGCGCGGTTTCAGACTATAGCGCCTAGAACCGCTCGGCCACTCCGGCCAGCGAACTTCGTGTATCCATTCATCGGGTTTTGAGTGTAGCAGAACCAAGAATTGATATCCTTGTAGAAAGATTGGAAAAACGCAAAACGTGATCCACCTGCGCACCTGAAAAGAAAAGTAAGATGAATTATATATCTAATTGTTGTAAGAAGCCAATCTAGCTTGATTTCTCTACAAAAATTTCGAGCGAGTGGAAAGAAAACCTCTGAGAAGAAAACTAAAGACCTGCAAATTACTAGTGTATTTTTCATTTTCTAGATGTGTTATGGGTGTTTCTTTTATGTTTTTATTATTAAAGATATTATAAACAGTAAAAATACAGCAAAAAGTAAAATTTAGAATGCTGGGTGTTTGTGTTTTCATAGCACTGACATTATCATGTAATATTATGACCATTTTTTACATTTTTTGTTAAAATTATTTTTTTTCGTAAAAATGAACCTTAAAAATTATTAGAATATATTCTTTGTGTGGTACTAATGTAACCTTTTACATACAAAACTGAACGGTTTCGCTGAAACTGCTGAATGCAATTTTTATGGCTATTTAAACGTAGCGGTCTGTTAGACTGCACCTTGGACAGAGTATGATAAAAAAAAATTGCGTAGGAAGCTAAGGGTTAAAATGCAAAAACATATACAGTGTGCATTTGACAAGAATAAATGAACCACACAGACATGATCAGTAATGAGATCCACTAGCTGGGAGGGAAAGAGGAATAATGTTTGTCTGAGTGAAGTATTGGTATTGCCTGTTGAAACCTGGAAGGTTGTGTTTTAAGCTTCAATTGTTTGGATCTGTGACAGATTTTTCTCGTAATCTGGGAGAGAAGGTAGCATTTCGTTTGTCTCTTTAGCAGATTTTAAAGGCTTGTTTGTGTTTATAGCTTAATTGGGATCCCCCTGCCCCCGTGTCAGCTTTCACAACGCTCAGAAGAACAAAGTTCTACATGCGCCCGCTCTCTCCTCTTGGAGAGAGACTGGAAGGTGAGATAAAAAGATATCGTTAGTTTCTGTGGCAGAGTGGTATCGCATATTTGTGAATGCTGTTTTAAAGTTCGTTGCATTCTTTGACTTTGAATAGCAAATAGCGACAAAAGCAACTGTGACTTAAAGCCTCTTTGAAACTCAATAAACAACGGCTATCCGGCAGGTGACACTGTCTTCTTCTTATGAGATGCTGGGTTACCCTCTTACATCGCTGTTAATGTTGTTTTGTTTGTGGCCTGAATTGATCGCGTCCCATTCGTACTATTAAATCGACGCACTTGATCGGTTGAAGGGTTTTGAAAACTATTCCAACATCGCTATTGATTTTCTAATTTGATGTTAGTCTGTATTAAAATCGAATACAAAAGGGAAAGTAGAGATTAACATCCCGTTGACGATAGCGTCGTTCTTTCGTAGCCCTACCTCAGGCTGGGGAAGGAAATCGGCTGTGTCATTTTCAACCAGGAAAATCGTAGATCTGTATTGCCAGGCCATGATTTAAGCCGTCGTTCACCACTTACGAGTAATCCTATTCGAGGGATGCACTTTGATTTTGATCGGCTTTGAATATGTTGTGGTGTAGAGAAAAATAAAGACACATATTTATTTTACACGCGATCATACGACCTTTGGTAACGGCCTTGTCGCAGTGGATACACCGGTTCCCGTGAGATCACCGAAGTTAAGCGCTGTTGGGCGTGGCCGGAACTTGGATGGGTGACCATCAAGCCGCCATGCGCTGTTGCCATTTTTCGGGGTCACTCAGCCTCGTGATGTCAATTGAGGAGCTATTCAACCGAATAGTAGCGGCTTCGGTCAAGAATACCATCATCACGACCGGGAGAGAGGTGTGCTGACCCCATGCCCCTCCTATCCGCGTCCTCCTCTGAGGATGACATGGCGGTCGGATGGTCCCGGTAGGCCACTCGTGGCCTGTAGACGGAGTGCATACGACCGTTAAGGGGATGAAACACCCCACTGAAAAAGATTGATTTTAATATTTCTGAGTGAATACTGTCGAAACCTTAACAGATAAAAACAATTGAAAAAAACTCTGTGGTTTTTACAGTACGTTACAAGGATGCACCAACATTTGTCCCAAAAGTGATTTCTTTCGTAATCCGCTTCCATTCAGCATTCTTTTTCATTGAAACACTTCGACGCTTCCCCATTACTGTACAGATCTACAATAATGTTACAACAGTAATGTAGGAATAATTTCAAATATTACATAATTAAATATGAAAAAGTTACAACTTGCAAACAATAAAATACACAAAATGTAAAACGGAAACACAACAAGAACACAAGAGATTTTATATTACATAAAATGAAAAGAAAATTTGTGTGTAGACGAAGATGTGTAGAATATACATTTATCATATATTTATGTGGAAAAGACTTAATAAACATTTCAGCATGACAACTGACACTGAAGCTAACACATATTGGGCACCCATACAGCGATATAGAGATAGTTCTATCTTATTTCTGACAAATACGTTTTCGGAAAACGTTCAGTTACATATGATGGAATTTGATGTTATCGATGCTATACGTTTTGCTGTTAGTCAAACGTCGAAATGAAAAATAAAATAGCGTGAAGGGATGAGATTTTTAAAAAAATGACTGTTTTGACATATATGTGTGCTCTGTTGTGACATATATACAGTAAAAACAACTGTCTTTTAATTTGATTTTTTTATTACATCTGTTACCGATTCAACGGTGTTCAGTCAGAAATGTTAAACTCAGTTTCTTTCAAGGGCAGTGTTTCACCCACTTAATGGCCGTACGGTAAAGTGTTCAACACGAGAGTTACAAAGTGATTATGTCCGGTTCTGGGCAACGTGACTAAGACGCTGCAACTAGACGCCAGGCAGAAGACACTGACGAACATGAAGTGAAAAACAAAAATCAAATTTTTATACTAATAAATCCATTCAGTAACGGCCCCCACTGTACAAAATACATGTCTCTTACTTTGCTCTACATTACAACATATTCGACACCGATCAAAATCGGAGTGTATCACTTTGTTGCACCCATTTGTTAGCCGCCTAATACTATATCTGAATGCCAGAAACGCACCACCTATCTTATTTTAAGGCTGTCTCATACTTCGTTCTTCACATGAAATGTGCTGCATTGATTATTCTGATACACACAAAGTAACAAGTACCTTAATCACCGGTCCCCCACTTCTAAGTTGTACATTCTCTCCTTATGTTTAATCTGTGGCTGAAGTTTTAGATAGTCCTGAACGTCAAGAGAAGTTCATCTACGTGGTATTCACATGTTCATTTATTATCTTTTGAAAGTAAATAAGAAGACTTCCTGTTGTTGTTGTTGTCGTGGTCTTAAGTCCAGATACTGGTTTGATGCAACTCTCCATGATACTCTATCCTGTGCACGCTTCTTCATCTCCCAGTACCTACTGCAACCTACATCCTTCTGAATCTGCTTAGTGTATTCGTCTCATGGTGTCCCTCTACGGTTACTACCCTCCACGCTGCCCTCCAATACTAAATTGGTGATCTCTTGATGCCTCAGAACATGACCTACCGACTGATCTCTTCTTCTAGTCAAGTTGGGCCAAAAATTTCACTTCTCCTACCCATCTACTCTTCAGCATTCTTCTATAGCGCCACATTTCGAAAGCTTCTATTCTCTTCGTGTCCAAACTATTTCTCGTCCATCTTTCACTTCCATACATGGCTACACTCCATACAAATACTTTCAGAAATGACTTCCTGACACTTAAATCTATACTCGATGTTATCAAATTTCTAATCTTCAGAAACGCTTTCCTTGCCATTCTCAGTCTACATTTTATATCCTCTCTACTCCGACCATCATCAGTTATTTTGCTCCCCAAATAGCATAACTTATTTACAACTTGAAGTGTATCATTGCCTAATCTAATTCCCTCAGCTTCATATGACTTAATTCGACTACGTTCCATTATCCTCGTTACGCTTTTCTTGTTGTTCATCTTATCTCCTCCCTTTCAAGACACTATCCATTGCGTTCAACTGCTGTTCCAGGTCCTTTTCTGTCCCTCACAGAATTACAATGTCATCGGCGAACCTCGAAGTTTTTATTTCCTCTCCACGGATTTTAAATCCTACTCCGAATTTTTCTTTTGCTTCCTTTACTGCTTTCTCAATGTACAGACTGAATAACATCGGGGATAGGCTACAAACCTGTCTCACTCCCTTACAATCACTGCTTCCCTTTCATGCCCCTCGACTCTTACAACTGCCATCTGGTTTCTGTACATATTGTAAATAGCCTTTCGCTCCGTGTATTTTAGCCGTGCCATGTTCAGAATTTGAAAGAAAGTATTCCAGTCAATACGGTCAGAAGGTTTCTCTAAGTCTACAAATGCTAGAAACGTAGGTTTGCCTTTCCTTAATCTATTTTCTAAGGTAAGTCATAGGGTCAGTATTGCTTCACGTGTTCCAAAATTTCTACGGAATCCAAAAACAGGCGGTTGGCGGAATTGGTGAAGGCGGAAAGCCTCTCTCACGGGGTGAAATCTGAGCTAACTATTTGTAGTATCGTTCCCAGAACCGATCGCGCTCCTCTGGTTTGGAGCCGAATAGAAGGCTTAAACCAGAGGCTCAGACGATTCTGCGGAGATCTGGGGTGCAAATTTCTCAACCTCCGCTATCGAGTGGAGAAATGTAGGGTCCCCCTGAATGGGTCAGGCGTGCACTGCACGCCGGAAGCGACTACAAGGGTAGCGGAGTACGTGTGGAGTGCACATGTGGGTTTTTTAGGTTAGAGAATTCCCTCCCTAGACCCGACAAAACGCCTCCTGAGACGCGGCAAGGTAGGAGTAGGCAAAATGCAACAGGGAATAACAACATTATTCTGCTAATAGTAAACTGCAGGAGCGTCTATAGAAAGGTCCCAGAACTGCTCTCATTAATAAACGGTCACATTGCCCATATAGTACTAGGGACAGAAAGTTGGCTGAAACCAGACGTAAGCAGTAATGAAACCCTAAACTCAGATTGGAATGTATACCGCAGAGACAGGTTGGACAGTGAAGGGGGAGGCGTGTTTATAGCGATAAGGAGTGCAATAGTATCGAAGGAAATTGACGGAGATTTGAAATGTGAAATAATTTCGGTGAAGGTCACGGTTAAAGCAGGCTCAGACATGGTAATTGGATGTCTCTATAGGCCCCCTGGCTCAGCAGCTGTTGTGGCTGAGCACCTGAAGGATAATTTGGAAAATATTTTGAGAAGATTTCCCCACCATGGTATAGTTCTGGGTGAAGATTTTAATTTGCCGGGTATAGACTGGGAGACTCAAACGTTCATAACGGGTGGCAGGGACAAAGAATCCAGTGAACTTTTCTTAAGTGCTTTATCTGAAAACTACCTTGAGCAGTTAAACAGAGAACCGATTCCTGGCGATAACATATTAGACCTTCTGGTGACAAACAGACCCGAATTATTTGAAACAGTTAACGCAGAACAGGGAATCAGGGATCATAAAGCGGTTACTGGACCGATGATTTCAGCCGTAAATAGAAATATTAAAAAAGGTAGGAAGATTTTTCTTTTTAGCAAATGTGACAAAAAGCAGATTATAGAGTACCTGACGGCTCAACACAAAAGTTTTGTCTCAAGTACAGATAGTGCTGAGGATCAGTGGACAAAGTTCAAAAGCATCGTACAATATGCGTTAGATGAGTATGTGCCAAGCAAGATCGTAAGAGATGGATAAGAGCCACCGTGGTACAACAACTGAGTTAGAATACTGTGGAAGCAAAGGGAACTTCACAGCAAACATAAACATAGCCAAAGCCTTGCAGACAAACAAAAATTACGCGAAGCGAAATGTAGTGTGAGGAGGGCTATGCGAAAGGCTGAACGTTCTATGTACTGACTTTGCTGAAAATCCTAAGAAATTTTGGTCTTATGTCAAAGCGGTAGGTGGATCAAAACAAAATGTCCAGACACTCTGTGACCAAAATGGTACTGAAACAGAGGATGACAGGCTAAAGGCCGAAATACTAAATGTCTGCCGGCCGAAGTGGCCGTGCGGTTAAAGGCGCTGCAGTCTGGAACCGCGAGTCCGCTACGGTCGCAGGTTCTAATCCTGCCTCGGGCATGGATGTTTGTGATGTCCTTAGGTTAGTTAGGTTTAACTAGTTCTAAGTTCTAGGGGACTAATGACCTCAGCAGTTGAGTCCCATAGTGCTCAGAGCCATTTTTGAACTAAATGTCTTTTTCCAAAGCTGTTTCACAGAGGAAGACTGCCCTGTAGTTCCTTCTCTAGATTGTCGCACGGCTGACAAAATGGTAGATATCGAAATAGATGACAGAGGGATAGAGAAACAATTAAAATCGCTCAAAATACTTGCCCCCCCCCCTTTCTTGCAGCGGTGTACCGTCGGTCTCTAGAAAAGCGTAGCGTTCCAAAGGATTGGAAAAGGGCACAGGTCATCCCAGTTTTCAAGAAGGGACGTCGAACAGATGTGCCGAACTATAGACCTATATCTCTAACGTCGATCAGTTGTAGAATTTTGGAACACGTGTTATGTTCGAGTATAATGACTTTTCTGGAGACTAGAAATCTACTCTGTGGGAATCAGCATGGGTTTCGAAAGAGACGGTCGTGTGAAACCCAGCTCGCGCTATTCGTCCACGAGACTCAGAGGGCCATAGACTCGGGTTCACAGGTAGATGCCGAGTTTCTTGACTTCCGCAAGGCGTTCGATACAGCTCCCCACAGTCGTTTAAGTAAGAGCATATGGACTATCAGACCAACTGTGTGATTGGAGTGAACAGTTCCTAGATAACAGAACACAGCATGTCATTCTCAATGGAGAGAAATCTTCCGAAGTAAGAGTGATTTCAGGTGTGCCGCAGGATAGTGTCATAGGACCGTTGCTATTCACAATATACATAAATGACCTTGTGGATGACATCGGAAGTTCACTGAGGCTTTTTGTAGATGATGCTGTGGTATAACGAGAGGTTGTAGCAATGGAAAATTGTACTGAAATGCAGGAGGATCTGCAGCGAATTGACGCATGGCGTAGGGAATGGCAATTGAATCTCAATGTAGACAAGTGTAATGTGTTGCGAATACATAGAAAGATAGATACCTTATCATTTAGCTGCAAAATAGCAGGTCAGCAACTGGAAGCAGTGAATTCTATAAATTATATGGGAGTACGCATTAGGGGTGATTTAAAGTGGAATGATCATATAAAGTTGATCGTTGGTAAAGCAGAAGCCAGAATGAGATTCATTGGAAGAATTCTAAGGAAATGTAATCCGAAAACAAAGGAAGTAGGTTACAGTACGCTTGTTCGCCCACTGCCTGAATGCTGCTCGGCGGTGTGGGATCCGTACCAGATAGGGTTGATAGAAGAGATAGAGAAGATCCAACGGAGAGCAGCGCGCTTCGTTACAGGATCATTTAGTAATCGCGAAAGCGTTACGGAGATGATAGATAAACTCCAGTGGAAGACTCTGCAGGAGAGACTCTCAGTAGCTCGGTTCGGGCCTTTGTTAAAGTTTCGAGAACATACCTTCATCGAAGAGACAAGCAGTATATTGCTCCCTCCTACGTATATCTCGCGAAGAGACCATGAGGATAAAATCAGAGAGATTAGAGCCCACACAGAACCATACCGACAATCCTTCTTTCCACGAACAATACGAGACTGGAATAGAAGGGAGAACCAATAGAGGTACTCAAGCTACCCTCCGCCACACACCGTCAGGTGTCTTGCGGACTATGGATGTAGATGTAGATGTAGATGTAGATCTTCCCTGAGGTCGGCTTCTACCAGTTTTTCCATTCGTCTGTAAAGAATTCTTGTTAGTATTTTGCAGCCGTGACTTACTAAACTGATAGTTCGGTAATTTTCACATCTGTCAACACCTGCTTTCTTTGGGATTGGAATTATTAAATTCTTCTGGAAGGCTGAGGGTATTTCAGCGGTCTCACGCATCTTGCTCGCCAGATGGTATAGTTTTGTCAGGGTTGGCACACCCAAGGCCGTCAGTAGTTCTAATGGAATGTTGTCTAATCCCAGGCCTTGTCTAGACTTAGGTCTTTAGTGCTCTGTCAAACTCTTCACGCAGTATTACATCTCACATTTCATCTTCATCTAAATCCTCTTCCATTTCCATAATATTGTCTGAGGACATACATCGCCGTTGTATAGACCATCTATATACTCCTTCCACCTCTCTGCTTTCCCTTCTTTGCTTAGAGCTAGGTTTCCATCTGAGCTCTTGATATTTAATTTTCCTGTAGGTAGTATCTATCTTAGGCTTAATGAGATATGCCTCTACATCGTTACATTTGTGCTCTAGCAATCCCTGCTTAGCCATTTTGCACTTCCTGTCGATCTCATTTTTGAGACGTTTGTGTTCCTTTTTGCCTGCTTCATTTAGTGCATTTTTATATATTCTCCTTTCACGAATTAAATTCATTATATCACCTGTTACCTAAGGATTTCTACTAGCCCTCGGCTTTATACCTACTTGATCCTCTGCTGCCGTCACTATTTCATCCCTCAAAGCTACCCACTCTTCTTCTATTGTATGTCTTCGCCCCATTCCCGCCAATCGTTCCCAAACGCTCTCCCTGAAACTCTCTACAGCCTCAGGTTCTTTAGGTTTATCCAGGTTCCATCTCCTTAAATTCCCATCTTTTTTCAGTTTCTACAGTTTTAATCTACAGTTCATAACCAATAGATTGTGGTCAGAGTTCACATCTGCCTCGGGAAATGTCATACAATTTAAAACCTGGTTCCTAAATCTCTGTCTTACCATTATATTACCTATCTGAAACCTTCCAGTATCTCCAGAGTGGTGTGCTGACCACATACCCCTCCATATCCGCATCCAATGACGCCTTTGGGCAGAAGATGACACTGCGGCCGGTCGGTACCGTTGGTCCTTCATGACCTGTTCGGGAGGAGTTTAGTTTAGTTCACCATCTGAATAATTTCTTTTATTTCATCATGCATTTCATCAATCTCTTCGTCATCTGCGGAGCTAGATGGCGTATAAACTTGTACTACTTTGGTAGGCGTGGGCTTCGTGTCTATCTTGGCCACAATAATGCATTCACTATGCTGTTTGTAGTAGCTTACCTGCACTATTATTTTTTTTATTCATTATCAAACCTACTCCTGCATTACCACTATTTGATTTTGTATTTATAACCTTGTATTCTCCTGACCAGAAGTCTTGTTCCTCCTGCAACCGAACTTGAGTAATTCCCACTATAACTAACCTTTACCGATGTATTTTCCTTTTTAAACTTTCTAACTTACATGCCCAGTTAAGGGATCTGACATTCCACTTTCCGATCCGTAGTTTTCTTTCTCCTGATAACGACACCCTCCTGAGTAATCCCCACCCAGATATCCGAATGGAGTACTATTTTACCTCCGGAATATTTTACCCAAGAGGACTCCATCATCATTTAACCATACAGTAATGCTGCATGCGCTCGGGAAAAATTACGTCAGTAGTTTCCCCTTGCTTTCAGCCGTTCGCAGTAGCAGCACAGCAAGACCGTTTTGGTTAGTGTCATAAGGCCAAATCAATCATCCAGACTGTTGGCCCTGCAACCACACGTTTGTCTGGCCTCTCAACAGATACCCCTCCGTTGTGGTTGCACCTCCGGTACGGCTATCTGTATCGCTGAGGCACGCAAGCCACCCCACCAACGGCAAGGTCCATGGGTGATGTGCGGGGGAGAGGGAGGAGGGGGAGGAGGGGGGGGGGAATGGGGGGTGAGTAAGACTTCCGATGAAGCTTAATTAAATCTTGAAAAGTTTTTGTTGGTTATAAAGTACCCGAAAGAAATTATTTTTATTAAGACAGGTTTTTTCTACGTACTGATTCGAACAGGAAACGTAACCCGACTATTTCTAAAGGACGTATGACCATAACTACTTCGCAAATCTAGCTAACCACTGAGTAGCGCTATTGAATAACATGTCCGACATCAGAAAAAAACGTGTTCTTGATAAAAACGCAGTTTTCAACTCACCCTCTTAACTAGGTGGATGAGTCAGTTCATAGGCCACAGTAAGGAGGGACGTATCATTAACAGAATTACCTCCAGGTTGAGGATAGTTTCCTATTTAGTAAGCAATACTTTCAGATCTTGATGTTCAGTGCAGTTCATTTGTAATCTCGTTTGAACAAAGTATGCCCACCTACCTCTGACTTGTGTAATTTTCGAATTATATAGACTTACTCGTCAGAAAGTGATGGCAGAACCTGCCCTGAAATTTTTCTTTATAAATGTATTTCCATAGTTCCTTTTTTTCTGTGGTACCAAAGTCAGCAGAAATGATTATGTAAAATTTGATTTTAGCCTCTTGGTTCAGTGACTAGCGATGTATAAATTTTTATGGTTATTTCTTCATTCTAGAAATAATTATACCAGGGAATAAAGAGAGTGTTTCACTACAATCAGTGTACCGAAACAAGTGAAAATGCTGTAATTCTCCAAGTTTGTTCCAGCCGACACTAACATAGTTTTTTCACTGTCCACTCTCTCCATAATAATGTAAAGGAATGATTAACAAACGCCTTGACGTGGATAGTAATGTATGCTACCTGTTGAACTGCACAGACTGGTTGATGATAAGGCGAATTCCAGACTTCTCCACAGACGTCTCAGCGGTTATTTACGAGCATGTAATGGTCTTGCCCTACGCATCTCCTGGGGTGGCAGGTTTTCTGTTAAGCATCTTACTAGATCTACACTAGTGTGCCAAACATGAGTAGGGCCTACTACAGCGCCAGTGCGTCTAGTCGAAACAGTGAAAATCGCGGAGCACCTGCAACATACTTCTTTCACTGTGGGTTGTTACGGTCTGTCTGTAAACAGAAGGGCGAGCAGTGCTTGTGGTGGGAGAAATGGAATTTCCCGTAAGAAAGCGACAACTGCAGCAGGGGATGACAATTTAACAGTTGCTGTCTATCAGCCGACGACAGCGTACTGTGACTTATGTATACTCTGATCGTGTGCGTTTTCTGCGTTGGCTATATTACTTATTAACTGTTTTTCCGTTCAGTGTTAACTCATTTAAGGAAAGTAAGCATTCCCTGGTCATGTGCACACACTGAGTGACCACTGATTCAGAGGGTACGGAAGGGACGGTATAACTTACAAGAAGACTTTGAGCTTTCCGAGCAGCTTTAATACCCTCATAGAAGGTTGTCATTCTGTCTGTCCGTGCGATGAAATAGTTGATTGTCATGAAGGTGACCGCGATTCGATTTCTGACGGTTGAAATCGTTCCGAAGAAATCTTCTTTGCTCAACATAAAGTAATTGTTTATATTCAACCTTTAATCTGAATTTCTACCCTCTGTAACCCTCTTTGTATCGAAATAATCGAGCTGAAAGTAGGTGCACCTCTTTATTACATTTGATGCAGCCATAACATCGTTAGTCTATTTATTAACCATTTATGTAATGCAAGCTATTATTGTCAAACGAAATCAATCGATTTATGACAGACACAGTGTTTTAATTCGTAAAAAGTCAATGACAAATACGGGTTAAGTGTCTCCTTCACAAATCGCCAATATGGAAACTTATTCTAATTGTACCGAGGTGAAAATCCTAGAGAGGTTTCAAAAAATGGTTCAAATGGCTCTGAGCACTGTGGGATTTAACATCTGTCATCTGTCCCCTAGAACTTAGAACTACTTAAACCTAACTAACCTAAGGACATCACACACATCCATACCCGAGGCAGGATTCGAACCTGCGACCGTAGCAGTCGTCAAGAGAGGTTTGATAAAAAATTAGAAACCCTTATCTATTTGTCAGAGATGTCTGAATCCAGATTTTAGAGAAAGATTATGCCATATGCGTACAAGAAACTTTCCAATTTGAAACTTCCTGGAAGATTAAAACTGTGTGCCGTACAGAGACTTTAACTCGGGACCTTTGCCTTTCGCGGGCAACTTCACGGTCCGGTTCGAGTCTCGGTTCGGCACAAATTTTTAATCTACCAGGAAGTTTCGTATCAGAGCACACTCCGCTGCACAGTGAAAATTTCATTCTACATTCTAGTTTGTATAAGTTGTAACTGTACAATTAACGACTAACATTTTATTTGTAGAATAAGAATTTATATGATGGGGTAGTTTGCACCTACTGCTCAATATACACTGCGATGAAAGAATAATACAACTTTATTTGTATTAAATACAATTCCACTAAACGAAAAGTAGTCATTTGTAGCGCACTATCAGCAGACACAAGAATAATATCAAGGATTAAGGATAGAAAAGCAATAATATTAGTCTATGATAAAATGTTCGGACTCGCGCGGGTGTCGATTCGGCATTCATCCAAGTTTCCATATCAGTCCTTTACCCGCCTTTTGGCAGAGCTGCAGCTCGGTATGCGACGAAGCGATGACATGAATGAAAGCGTACCTCAGGTTGCTTCGTACCTCCCCGAGCACTGTTCGGGGTAGGAGACAACTATTTATTGATAATCTGCTGAGACTGAGCACAGCTGGTCCCTCTTCCGTTGTTACGCTCTATGTAGCAAATAGAAGGTAGAAGTAACTTCTGTATGACACCAGTCATAGACACCTGTACTCACACTATGTGGTCAAAAGTATACGGACACCTGGCTGAAAATGATTTACAAGTTCGTGGCATCCTCCATCGGTAACACTGGAATTCAATATGGTGTTGGCCCACCCTTAACCTTGATGACAGCTTCCAAACTAGCAGGCATACGTTCAATCAGGTGCTGGAAGGTTTCTTGGGGAATGGCAGCCCATTCTTCACGGAGTGCTGCACGAAGGAGAGGTATTGATGTCGGTCGGTGAGGTCTGGCACGAAGTCGGCGTTCCAAAACATCCCAAAGGTGTTCTGTAGGATTCAGGTCATGACTCTGTGCGAGTCACTCCATGACAGGGATGTTATTGTCGTGTAACCAGTCTACCACAGGTCGTCCACTATAAACAAGTACTCGATCGTGTTGAAAGATCAAATCGCCATCTCCGAATTGCTTTTCAACAGTGGGAAGCAAGAAAGTGCTTAAAACATCAATGTAGGCCTGTGCTGCGATAGTACCACGCAAAACAACAAGGGGTGCAAGCCCCCTCCGTGATAAACACTACCACACCATAACACCACCGCCAGCGGATTTTACTGTTGGCACTACACACGCTGGTAGATGACGTTCATCGGACATTCGCCATACCCACACCTTGCCTTCGGATCGTCGTATTATGTACGGTGATTGGTCACTCCACACAACGTTTATACACTGTTCAGTCGTCCAATGTTTACGCTCCTTACACCAAGCGAGGCATCGTTCGGGATTTACCGGCGTGATGTGTGGCTTATAAGCAGCCCCTCGACCATGAAATCCAACTTTTCTCACCTCCCGCGTAACTGTCTTAGTACTTGCAGTGGATCCTGATAGAGTTTCGAATTCGTGTGTGATGTTCTGGATAGATGTCTGTCTATTACACATAACGACCCATTTCAACTGTCGGCGGTCTCTGTCAGTCAACAGACGCGGTCGGCCTGTACACTTTTGTTCTGTACGTGTCTGTTCACGTTTCCATTTCACTATCACATCGGAAATAGTGGACCCAGGGATATTTTGTAGTGTGGAAACTTCGCGTGCAGACGTGTGACACAAGTGACATCCATTCACCTGATCACGTTAGAAGTCCGTGAGTTCCGCGGAGTGCCCCATTCTGCTCTCTCAGGATGTCTAATTACAACTGAGGTCGCTGATCTAGAGTAACTAGAAGCAGGTGGCAACACAATGCACCTAATATGAAAACGCATGTATTTGGGGGTGTCCGAATACTTTTGATCACACACTGTATTCAGTACAGGGTGCTAAATGGAATGGAGCAGAATGTTTGATCCATACGATATGGTCAACCGGCTGACGAAGCTCTCTCGTAGCGAAACCAGGAGGCTCTCTTATGGTCGGAAATTTGGATCTCACTTGCTTACCGGAATGTGTGAAAACGGGAGGGGGCCTGGAAGGTGACATGGTCATCAGTAGCGGACCCAATAAATCCTGCGGCCGTTCTGAGGCATCTGTCTTCGGTTCGTGCAAATGAAATGAAATGCTGGTGAAAAATGAAGCGTTATATCGTCCGTATATGCTGCTTTTAAGCGTGCCATTGATACGGAGTCTTGTCTGCCAGCAATTATGATGAGTATGATCCCTCTTCGCCTTAAAACTCGACACGGTCCAGAATAGGGCGTAGAGCGTGGAAATCAGACGCCATCGTCTCGAAAACACGTAAACACACAGATGTGTAAATATTCATATGAAAATCTCTCTGACACCATGCCTGACAGGGTTAAGTGGAACGAAGTGGTGCATGTGTGAACACAGTTGTCAGGTGAAAGTTGCGAACTCTTCCTGAGTCGGCCGGTCGGAGTGGCCGAACGATTCTAGGGGCTTCAGTCTAGAAACGCACGACCGCTACGGTCGCAGGTTCGAATCCTGCCTCGGGCATGGATGTGTCTGATGTTCTTAGGTTAGTTAGGTTTAAGTAGTTCTAAGTTCTAGGGGACTGATGACCTCAGATGTTAAGTCCCATAGCGCTCAGAGCCATTTCAACCATCTTCCTGAGTCAGTTGAAAAGCTGCCATAGGTGAGAAGAAATCACTTCGTACCCCAAACTCTTCGCCATATACAATCTGTGCGAACGAAGGGCATGTGTCATCTTTAACGCTTTGACTACCATTTCTTTCCCAAATACATTAGTGTATGGTTATTTCAAATAATCATGTAATCAGAGGTAGCGATATGAAAAGAATATTTCCCACCCTTTCATTTGCCAAACAAGGGGAGAGGTAGTACATAGAATGTTATTCTTAAGTACCTCTGCGGTTTTAGATAATGACGCACAAACATGAAAGATAGGCAGAAAAATGGTGCATACCATCTTATAAGCATATCTTGAAGTTTGTAACTGAAATTACAGGTGCAGTTCCCTACATCCACGCGCGAATTAATTCGATGCGTCAATACGGAGACGATGGTTAACGATGGAACTAGAGGACAGCACAACCTACAGGTGCAATCTGTACTTATAAGAGTTCTGCAAAAGATAAGCTGGCATCCATTTACCTTTGGGACATTGAAGTATGCAGTCACACATGCAAATTCTATTGGTTCTCTGATAGCCTATCGTTGGACGTGTACGTCTGATGGTAGACAAATGGTTGATTGCAGTGTGAATTTCCAGCTGTACCACGGGTAATATGTCAAACTAGGGCCCCATATGACATGTTAATGCCCCGTTTAAGGTGCGAGGCATTTTTTCTACCGTACCATTGCTTGCAGGATTTTGGCTAGCAATGCGAGTGTGCCTGCCTCCACAGAGTTAATTTCGTGAAAAGCTATTCGAGGAATTGCAGTAGTTTGTCGAAGATGATCATTTGTGGGATGCCGAACATTTCAAACTAAGATTGCACCAAGGACCAGACCACCGATTTTGCTGATATGTTATGAATAAGTGCTGTTTCTGGCCACCTAGTGAAATGGTCAATCATCGAGAGCACATATCGGTATTCTCGTGAATACTGCAGAGGCTCTACGATGACAACGTGAATGTGAGTCTAGCTCGCTGTAGGTGTTGGGAAGCAATGCACCGTCTAGTTGTTTATTGCATTGGCTACTCTACCATACACATGCTCTGTGCGACAATCTTTTCGTATACCAGGATAAACGACTTTCCAGCAACAAACTTGGTCCAAGCTCTGAGGCTAGGCTGTGCAAGGATGAGGTTGACATTGAAAACCTCGCCCCGCCACCGTATAGGGATGAAAGGCAGTTGACTAACACCAGTTGTGTCGCGCCAAATCTCTTGGCATGTGCTCTGCATAGGAATGCACTCTAAGGTCGTTGATTGCTAATTAGCAATGATATGTTGATGGAAGGTACAGTATTCTTGATCAATCATTACATCAGCCCAGTTGATCGCATGCAGTCCTGTGAAGCAGATAGTTCGCCACAACGTTGTTTTCTCCAGCCATATGTTGTATGTCGTTAGTACTCTGCACGATGAATTCAGGCTGCCTGCATTGGCGAGGTGAGCTGAGCTGAGTCACCTGCTGAAACACTGACGTCAGGGGCTTATGGTCAATAAGTATATTGAGATGTTGTTCTTCTGTGCTGGGTCTGATGTGCTTGATGGGGAATGCCAGTAATTGACAGACTCGTATCCACCATCAGTGCCAGGGAAGCACCTAGAACTGGATGTGGCACCAATGTAGCGTTAGCTAATGTCACTTTTAGGTTATGTAAGGCAAGCTTCACATGTTTCGTCCACAGAACTTTCCTACTGCTGGACATAACGCTGCCGGTCAGGCATCTGTTGAGCAGCTCTTGTATTGCAGCAAAATGAGGTTAATGTAGGCTATAGTAGTTTAACATGTCTACGAATCTCCAGAGGCCTTTGAACTTAATCGCTAAAGGTATCTGCTGAATAGCGTCTACCTTCTCAGACAGGGTGGAACTCCTGCAGGAGAGACAGCATAACTTAGAAGATACACTTTCTTTTTAACGATAATACACGTATCTCTCTTGATTGCAGTGCCATATCTCTCTAAGCGTTGAAACAGCATTCATAGGTAATCAGTATGCTGCTGTCACGTCTCAGAAAATGCTTATGCATCATTCGTATAGCAAAAACTAACGTAAATCCTAGCAGCACTTAATGCATGAAGAGCTGCCATGTCTGTGCAACATTTCTTAGTCCAAAAGGCATATAATTATAATCGAACAATCCGATTGTGACACCTGTCTTGTGTTTATCTGTCAAGGTCATCGGAGTTTCAAAGGAAATTGGAAATTTGTGGTAAGATCTTATGGGACCTAACTGCTGAGGTCATCGGTCCCTAAGCTTACACACTACTTAAACTAACTTAAACTAACTTACCCTAAGTACAACACACAAACCGGTTATTTCCAAGAATGATTGCCTGTCGAAGTGGTGGGGTCGGAACGATACATATCGAACGTGCGATCGTAAATCGATCATGTAACTCTGGTGGCGGGCGTTATGAGTATGCTTATGGTGGTCGCTACAACAACGACAAAAGAAGTGCGTTACAAAAATACTTGTAATTGAAAAAGAGACGACATACCTTACTTGTCGTCGGTGTTGGAATCATGTGAAAGTCCATTACGGTGGTCTGGATGGATAATTTGGAAGAGTTGAACCACGTATTCCTCCTGATACTCGTTCGTTTTCCGCACTGTCCACAATGAAATTGTAAACGGTATTTCAGCATCGAAACTGTTCTTACTAAGTTTTACACACTTCGCACCGCCACAGTCTATACGGTCCCTTCTTTCCTCGTCCAGTAATACTCCATATTTGCGACAAAATGTCGAACAGTTTTCGACGCTGGATAAACATGGAATTAGATTTTTCCATGTGAGAGAATCGGCCGAAGAAGCATCAAGAGCACCAGACATTCCACTCACTAACCACATACATCGTCTGGGATTCCCTAGCAATTCACATATAATTCGCGGAGGTATATAATTTAGAGCAACTAAGGGAACGACGGGAAACAGATAAAAATGACGATCACAAATAACTGATCACAACGCCCGCCACCAAAGTCGCATAATCTATTTACGATCGCACGTTCGATATGTGTTGCTTGGACACCGCAACTTCGATAGGCAATCATTCTTGGAAATTACCCACACACCCATGCCCGAGGGAGGACTCGAATATCCGACGGGGGCAGCCGCACGGACAGTGACAAGGTGCCCCAGACCACGTGGCTACCCCGCGCGGCCTCGGAGTTTGAGAAAATGCATTTTCACAGTCGATCAAACTAAAAACAAAGGCACTGGACACATTGCTGTTAAATTTCGCTGTGTTAGGGTGGAATACCTGTCTGGAATGTGGCAAGTGTTTAAGGCACTTTAGTCTCCACACACTCTTCAACAACCGTCCTTCCTTCGCACCATTTGCATCAGTGACACTGACACACTACAAGATCTTGTTACGGTACCATCACTGAACATTCTGTCCAACTCCACAGTAGTTCATCCGCTAGTATTTGCTGCAGATGAACAGCAACAGGCTGCCCCTGTGTGGGCTCAATGCGATGGTGCGTAGAAAGGAGTCGCTTGTCTTTTTACCACAGACGGATCTGTGAGCGTTTGGAATTCCTTAACCAGGTGCTGACAGAGGTTATCATCCTAACTTCTTGTGACATTGGCAGCGTGATTGTAATTATTGTCATATTTCCAGGAATGATGGAGCAGTTTATGTTTTATACTGTCCGTTACAGACTGTGTAGTAGCCGCTCAAACTATAATGGAAGCGAATCTTACATTTCCGACGCTGATATCGCGGTATGCCCGGATAGCTTCCTGTGTTGCACAATACGAGACACGACGCAGGTGAGAAACATGGGGAGGATGTCACTTTCACCTAATAGCGGTCAAGTAAGTATAGAATCAGGCGAAAATGATGGTGGAAGTGGGCGCCATAAAAGCACTGCTCACGTCGGCCACCACAAAATTCCACTTTCAGATCGAGCGTCGATAAGACAATGTTCACCAGTGTTAATGTCCAGTATGAAAAGCCAATAGGAGCCATTAATTGCAGACACAATGGTGTCTGGTGAGCTACCAACACAACTTCAAAAACCAAACTCCACCAGAACAGGCCGTGTTATCCTCAGCCCACAGGCGTTATTAGATGCGGATATGCACGTGGTCAGCATACCGCTATTCCAGCCGTATGTCAGTTTACAAGGCCGGAGCCGCAACTTCTCTATCAAGTAGCTCCTCAGTTTGTCTCACCAGGGCTGAATGCACCCTGCTTGCCACCAGCGCTCAGCTGACCGAATAGTCACCCATCCAAGCGCTATCCCAGCCTGACAGCCATTACGTTCGGTGATAATAACAGGAACCGGTGTTGCCACTGTGGCAAGGCCTTTGGCAACACAATTTTCATCGTCTATGATTTTGTGCAGATGCTATTCTGGCCTCAGAACAAACCCCTCCAACAATGTCCTTTGAATACTGTATATCGTTGTTGGAGTCTATCGTAGATCTGCTTGATCATATTAAGGTCCACTTGTGACACAGTAACATTAAATTTATCTGAATTTGCACTAATTCCATGCTTGGCTGAGGCAAAGCTGTGCTTTGGTATGCCAGAATAATGGGAGCTTGAGGCTGTTAATCCTGTGAGAGCAGTCTGTATGTTAACTGTCATTCAGTGTAGACGACGATAGAAAGGCGTTACAGGCTGAAAGCAGACTCGTCTGCTACAGTTTGATCGTTGTGTCATTATGTTTCTCCACTGTTCGCCGCACTCGCGAATGATAAGGTAACGTAGTTTCGCGAAACAGATCAGTTCGGTGTCATCACTATGGAATTTTTTGCGCCGTTCCTCAGTATTAACCGCGTACATGGTAAGTAACGTATAACCAAAGTTTATCTGCATTAAATACAGTTTCACAAAATGGAAAATAATCACGTGGCACGCACTCTCAAGATGCACGATCGCAAGAATTTTTTCTTTATTGTGCAGCAGCACAATCCGCCGCTCTTCAGCCGAGTGACATGACAACTAAGACAAGAATAAAATGTTACATATATAAGGCGATAAGAAAAGGGGAACATAAAACACAGTAAGGGGAGATAATGGAAGTAAAAATACACTGACATGGAGGCGTTCATGGCGGGACAATTAAAAAAGTCGACATAAAGTTAAAAAACACAGTTGGCGATTCTTAAAACACAAAGAAGACACTGAAGGCACACGCACGGGTTAAAAGTCGGCCACAGTATTAAAAACACTCCAGAACAACACACATAAAACCCACTTGGAGCACACACGATGAAGAATAAAACTGCCAGGTGGGATCTGCCGAGGGAGAGGCTGAAGAGGATGGAAAAAGAGGGGAGAGCAAGGGGCAGCAGGGGAGGTGGCAGGATGAAGAGAGCAGGGGCGTCAGCAGGTACACTAAGAGGCAGGAGACTGGTGGGGCAGGAGATGAAGAGGGAAGACAAGGCAGAAGGGGACCACAAGAGATGGAGGTGGAGTAGGATGGGAAAGCCGCTCAGGAGAAGGAAGGGGGAGGAGAGGGAGCCCTGAGGAGGAGGCATGAAGATGGGGTAAGATTTGGTAGGAAGGGTAGATGTCAGGGCGAAGCTCATCATCTGGGATCGGTAGATGGTGGAAGTTGCGTTGGGAAATGAGGTGGAGGGTGTGGAAATGGATAGAGGGTGGGACACAACGGTAAAGGCACAGCAACAGGCGGGGGGTGGAGAGGAAGGGAGACACTAGAGGGTGAGGGGGATCAATGTGGCGGACCATATATAGTGTGAAGATGTGTTCAAGGAAAAGGAGAAGGTGGGGGTAGGGGATGAGGTCGTAGAGGATGCACATGGGGGACGGAAGGCAAATGTAGAAGGCAAGGCGGAGTGCATGGCGTTCGAGGATTTGGAGGGATTTATAGAACCTGGGAGTGGCGGAAATCCAAGCTTCGCTGGCATAACAGAGGATGGGGTGGATCAAGGATTTGTAGGTGTGAAGGATGGTGGAAGGATGCAGACCCCATGTCCAGCCAGACAGGAGTTTCAGGAGACAGAGTCTTTTGTGAGCTTTGTTTTGCATGGTAAGGAGATGGGCAGTCCAGGTGAGGTGGCGGTCGAGGATGAGGCCATGGTATATGAGGGTAGGAGTGAGGTGGATAGGACAGCCATAAATGGTGAGGTAGAAATCATGGAGACGGAAGGAGCAGGTGGTGTGGCCTATGATGATCACCTGGGTCTTGGAGCAGTTGATACAGAGGAACCACTGGTTGCGCCAAGTGGTGAATTCGTCAAGATGAGTTTGGAGGGTATGTTGTGACCGTTGAAGGGTAGGATAAAGGGCTAGGAAGGCGGTGTCATCAGCAAACTGGAGAAGATGAACAGGCAGGGGAGGTTTGGGCATATTAGCAGTGTACAGGAGATAGAGGAGATGGGAAAGGACAGAGCCTTTGGGCACACCGGCAGAGGGATAGAGAGCATGGGAGTTGGAATTGTGGATACTCACGTAGGAGGGACGATGGGAGAGGAAGGAAGTAACGAGACGGACGAAGTTGATATGGAGAGCATAGGTCTGGAGTTTGAAGAGGAGCCCGGGATGCCAGACACGGACATGGGTGTTCTGGGGGTCAAGGGAAAGAAAGATAGTGGATCGACAGGAGTTAAGTTGGAGGGAAAGAAGACTGGTAAGGTTATGGAGCTGGTCGTCGGCGGAGAAGGAAGGCCGGAAGTCACATTGGGTAAGGGGAAGGAGGTGGTGCTGGTTAAGGTGGCAGTGAATACAGTGAGAGAGGATGGTCTCGAAGACCTTACTGAACACGGAGGTGAGAAAGATGAGATGATAGGAAGAGGTATCAAATGGGGGTTTGTTGGGTTTAGGGAACTGTAGGACATGGGAAGTCTTCCATAGGTCAGGGTAAAATCCATTGGAGAGGAGGACATTGTACAGGGTGGCAAGGATAGTCAGGAAGGATGGGGAGGATTCCTTGAGGTGGCAGTAGGAGATACCATCATGACCAGGGGCGGTGTTGCATTTGGAGTGGAGGACGAGTGTGATGTCATGAACGGTGATTGGAGTGTTGATGTCTGAGGGGGATAACCGATCCAAGTACCGGAAGCTAGGTGCGAGCGGAGGGACAGAGGTGTCAGTGCGGTCAAGGAGGGTGGGGAAGAGGAAGTAATCAAAATAGGGATCGTCAGTAATGAAGAAGACCTTGGAGTGGTGGGAAGCAAAATGGTTAGCCTTACTGAGGTTGTCAGGAAAGGGTCGATCGTCATGGAGGATTAGGTAATGTGGGGTGGGATGGCTACCAGTAAGGCGGTGGAAGACTGACCAGTACTTCGAGGAGTTGACAGGGAGGGTGGAGTTAAGGCGTGTGCACGTCTGGCATCAGTTCCAGCGTTTCTTTGCTGTAAGGAGGTTTCGGAAGTGTTGCTGTAATTGCTGGTGGCGGTTGAGTGTATTCCGGTCATGGGTGCGCAGGAAGGAGCGGCAGAGCCTGTGGGATTCACGCAGAAGAAGGGCGGCCTGTGGAGGAGGGGTAGGGTGGTGAGGGTGGATGAGTTTGCTAGGGACATGAGCCTCCACAGCGTCAGTGATGGCCTTCTGAAGGAAGGAAGAGGCATGGGTGATATTAGCAGGGTGGTGAAAGTTGCGGTGGTGGCTTTCGACCTGTAAGGCAATGGATTACCGGTAGGCATCCCAATTGGCACAGCAGTAGTCATGGACTGACTTTGGAGGGGCAGCTGGGTGGGTGGCTGCAGGGGTGGGATGGGCAGAGCAGATGGTGAGAAGGACAGGCAGATGGTCACTACCAATGGGATCGAGTACGTCAACAGCGATGCGACCTAGAAGGTTGGGGGAAGCAAGGATAACATTGGGGATGGAGTTACTTTCAGGATGAGTGTGCTGTGGGAGAGGAACATGGTCACAGTGGAGGGTGGCAAGGAACTGATGCTATCACTGAAGGGTGGCAGGGTCACGGCTGTGGATGTTGAGGTCAGCGGCGATCACATAGGAGGAGAAGGTATGGTCAACATGGGAAATGAAGTGGAAGGGGAGAGGAGCTGCGGGGCGGATACAGATAGTGGCACAGGTGATGGTGATGGATGGAAAAAATATGCTGAAGAGAAGGTGATCAATCGGGTCATTGAGGAGGGCTTGTGGCCGGACAGGGAGATGCTTGAGGTGGCCTATAGCGACACCACCTCAGGTTAGAGGAAGGGGATTTTCGGTGGGGTGAAGGAGATAGGGGTAGGTACAGACAACATGGTGGGGTTGGAGGAAGGTTTCATTAAGGATGAAGGAGTGAACCTCATGCTGGGATAGGGTATGTATGAAGAGGTATTTGTTGGCAGGGAGGGAGCAAATGTTGACGTAGAGGATATGATACTGTTGACACACATGGAGGTTGGAGGTGGGAAGGAGGCGGGATGAGGAGAGAGGGGATTAAACGAGGGTGTCAATGCGTGTGAAGGTGAAGTGGGCCTGGTTGTGGGAGTAGGTGCCATAGGCGTTTAAGTGGAAAACAGAGCAGGTGGCAAGGGGTGCTGGAAGGGGTGGATGTTCTGCATGTCGATAGTGAAGGACCGAATGATGTCTTCTGCTTTAGGAGGAGAGAGTAGGGAATTGTTGGGGTTGATAGATGGGTTGATGGGGTGAACGGGGACAATGAGCTCATGGTTGGTAGGAGGGGTTTTGGCTTTGCATTTGGAGGAAAGGTGTGGTGAGGTTCGTTGCAGGTGTTGCAGGAAGGAGGGGGGAGGTGAGGTTGGGACACTGTTTAAGGAAGTGGGAGGCTTTACAATGGGGGCAGGTGTGGGGTTTCTTGCAATTTTGGGTGAGGTGATCATTGTACAGGAAACAGCACTGGCAGCAGTAGGATTGTGGAGGGGAATGGGACAGGTGAACAGGGTGGCAGTGGTTGAAAATTAGGACTGCCTGTGTGAGGAGGTGGTCGATTGAGGAGGCATGAGGAGAGTAGGGTCAGAGGAGTTGTAAATACGGTGGGCTGAGTTGATGTCCAGGGAGCAGTGCTCGTTCAGTTCTGCCAACACCTCAGCCTCCATGACCACAGGGCTGAGTTTTGTGATCACAGTGGTGAGGGTTGGCGGACGACGAGGGGGTTGGGGCTGATGAGGAGAGGAGGATGTAAGGAAAGGGGGTGAGGGATGCATGGGGGCCAAAGGTGATGTGGGGAAGGCGCCGGAGGAGATCAGTATGGGAAGAGGGAGAGGGGGACTTGATGAGATCAGAGTCTCTGAGAGGGAGAAGTTGAGTGATGGGTGCACTGGGGATGTATTTCTGGATTTCAAGGGTGAGGGTGCGGGCATTGAGGAATTTTGGATCAGGGTTGGCTAGGACGAAGGTATACAGGGAAGGGGCTGGAGAGGAGGGAGGTGGGGTGGTATCCATGGTGGGGTCAGAGGGAGGTAGGGCGTGCAGTGATTGTTTGGATGAAGGGGTGGAGGAGAGGTCGCCACTGGGGCGTTTGGAAGATTTTTAGGCTGGTGTGGCCAGGAAGGAGGGATGAGGGACTGGATGGATGGGGTGGTGGGAGGCAGGGCCCTCCTATGAGGCAGTGGCACTGGATAAGAGGGTAGGGCGCTCTATGGTGGCCACTGTGGCACAGCGGGTGGTGACTCAGGTGGGAGATGCAGGGGTAGTTGCAGAGGGAAGGGTGGAGAGGGGGGGGGGAAGACGTCCGTGCGGGCGACAGAAGTGAGAGGGAGCAGAAGGAGGGGCCGGAGCGGGGGCAGGAGCAGAGGCAGGGCCAGGGGCAGGGGAAGTAGTGACATATAGGTGGGGATACATTGATGAGGAGGAGATAGAAGGGGAGGAGACCGTGAGTAGGGGAGGTGGATGAGACGGTTTAATCCCAGAAGAAGCACTCAACGATGTTACAGTGGGGGCAGGTGAAGGGGAGGTGTAGATGACGGTGGTAGTGTGGGTGTCCATGAGTGCAGGCAGTGCCCATGGGCGACAGGAGTCGCCGCAGCATGAAAGGAACTAAAACAGGGAGTAGCGACGAGCACTGGGTGGTGGCGAGCACCGGGAGACAGCCGCGGCGGCAGCAACAACAGCAGCTAGCACCGATAGGCGGCAACCAGGCGGCGGCAGCAGCAGCGGCGGCGAGCACCGGGAGGCGGCGGCGAGCTGCGGGAGGCTCCGGGAGGCTTCGGGCGGCGGCGGCGGCGGCGGCGGCGAGGACCGGACAGCGGGCAGCAGTGACGGCGTGCAGACGTACGATAATACGACAAGGACGGTTGGGGCTCTTCCAAGTCGAAGATACACCCTGAGTGTAGCCCAGGCATCGATTAGGAAGTGAGGGAATCCAACCCTCAAATGTATCACGATCGCAAGACCAAACAACGCGGAAACAAAGACGATTATACATAGCAGATATCATGTATGATCGATTCGGTATTCCACTAAGACGCTACAAGGTACAAAAATCCTACTGTGACATATTCTAACGAAGGAGGAAGAAGTTAAGAAAAGTGACTGTTCCGCCAACGTTGTGAATGGCCACCCGACGTGTTTGCGGCGCTTCTTCGTATAGTTGCCAGTGTGTCCAACAGATGGCTCAGGTATGTGTATGAAGCTCGGCTGGCAGTACACATGATCGAAACTGTTCCATGGGGCAGAGCGCTTGTGGGCATCACGGCAGTGACTGGCTACCAACTTTCAAAGAACGTGCGTGTGTCGCGCACCGATTTGGCAGCTAATCTCAGATGAGTAGGAAACATGACTGTTTTACCCCCTCACAGACATTACGTTGTTTTCCCTTATTTAGTCTACCAGAACATTTTTAAAGACTATTATTGGCTTTCGCGGGCTCAAACTGCAGTGCTCGTTTATAGTGCGTCACCTTGCGTCACACTGTTATCACTTAAACGTTTTTCCGCACTATTTCATCCAAGCAACATCGACCGGCCCCTTCATTACAGTATGTTCTGCTGAGTGCAAACACATGTAACTGAAATTCTATTTTCAAACGTGAAGTGCAAATAACGCCAATGGAGCCTCAGACAAAGTGTAAGAAGTCAAAAAGCTGCCAAGAGTGTGCATATAACCAAGTTTCATTCGACCTCAACCTACGCTAACAAAGAAGAAAAAAGGCGTTGGTCTGCAAAAAAGTGGTCCAAATGGCTCTGAGCACTATGGGACTTAACATCTTAGGTCTTCAGTCCCCTAGAACTTAGAACTACTTAAACCTAACTAACCTAAGGACATCACACACACCCATGCCCGAGGCAGGATTCGAACCTGCGACCGTAGCAGCGTATTTACAGGCGTATTTGATTGGTGTAAGGAGACTATTAAGGCGTGAGGGATTTGGCTTCTCAGTAATGAAGATTTCTCCGTTTTTATTTCTTTTACTGCTTTCAGCAAGATGGAAGGTACAAATCAGAACGGTCCACACACAATTTGCTTGCCGCCAGTATTCTACTGATGTAAGACTGTGCGACAGCACCCGTCAAAAAGTACTGAGTGGTCCCACCATTTCCCTGCGGCTGAAGTACAGGAGTCAGCAAATAGATACCGAATTTTGTGCTGAGGATAAGTGCGGAACGGAGTGACAGACCTAACAATACCTATAGTCAGTCATTAGAATCCATTACAAATCACTTAATTTCGGAACATTTTCCTGCTCGACCATCACGCATTTCGATGCATTTTAATGTGAACATTCGCACGTGTCCTCAATGAACATTGGGAAAGTTTAACATTCGTTTAAGCAATACTGGCGAGATATGGTCACTTGTTTGACACCACGTGTCACTTTGCGCAGAGCGAGCTTACGTTTCTGACAACTTTGAGGGGTGATATCTTGGCAATATTTTGTTGAAAGAAATGAAATTTGGCCATCTTGTACAACTTCATGCTTTCTCTTGAGACTAATAATGAAAAGAAATTTGCGAACTATGTTCATACTGATAATTTTGCTACATAAATTGAAGCAAAGTAGACAGAAAAATCGAACTGCCACTAACGTTTTACCTTTGTCTTCTTATATCACGTCGGCTAAAGGCATGACAGACGTGAAACTTTGGACACAACAACTTTCACTTGTAACTGTTTAGTTATTTTAGATTGACACTTTAATGTTATATATTTAACTAACTCCTTAGATTATCTTAGATAATCACTTGATAAATAAATTTACTGAAGTTCTTTCAATTACAATTGGTATAAATCTGTGGTTTGCTCCACAAACTTCTAAAAATTGGCTGGAAGAATAGTCAAGCTTCTGCTCACGCTGGCAGGAGATGACCGTAGCAACAACAAGAAGAAGCGCAACCGACCGCAGCACAAGAGGCAGTGCTACCGCTGCCAGAAGACCGGACACGTCGCCAGGACGTGTAGGGACACAGTCGCGTGTTTGAAATGTGCCAAGGCGATTGCGACAAGCCACCACACGTCGTGCCAACGTGCGTTAACCGCGGCGGTGCGCACGCTGCAAACTAACTCAGCTGCACATACTTGAAGCAGCGGACATCAACCGCCAAGAAGGCGGTACTTGGAGAAGAGGCAGCCGTCCCGCCATCACCTCCCAAAGGGGGAAACGGGGAGGCCGTAATCTCGCCCAGCGCCACCACCGACGACGCCGTGGTCGCCCTCAAAGCCGCGATGGCGGCAGAGAGGGCGGCAATGCAGAAGGAGATCGTCGGTCTCCACTGGCAGCTGCAAGAGTTGCGGGAAGAACTCAGGAAGCTGCAAAAGAAGACATCCGCCCCTAATGCCACCCCCACAGTGGTACGACAAGCTGGGGTGGATGTGTCGACACAAACGGAATTCCCCCTGGAACCTGTAGCAATACAGGAAACCGGGGAGACGCCCACGGACGTGGTGCAGCCCGTACCGCCGCCACCGCCAGATGTGGAGAAAAAGACGCAGCAGAACAAGAGAGATCAAGAGTGGGGCGGGATGCACACTGAAGTCATACCTTTCTCGGACGTCACGAACCTGCCAGCGATACTCAAGAAGATCGCAACCATGGTGGGAGATGGGCGGTTCAACGTCCACAGAAACCCTTACCTTTTCGCGCCAGCGGAAGGGAAACGGAAGCCTCCACTTCCACACCGGCCGTTCGAGTTTCGTGGCGGATATCGGGCAATTATGCTCGAATTCGTCAAGAAGAAGGACCTCCACACATTCAACTCGAACCCAGTCTTCACGCCGCGCGACTGGGGCTTCATCTTGGAGGATGCGGTCGCGCGGCTGAGGAAAGAGGTCCGAGATGGAGACAGGAAGCACTCACCCGAGCTGGGGTCTGCACTGAATAACGTCGCGTGCGAGGGGAAGAAGAACTAGTGTAACGTCAACAGCCAACTCCACCGCCAGCATGCCTGCATGCTGGCAATCAGGGTTCATCACCTATACCACGCAAGGACCATCCACAACGAGAGGCACAACTAATCCAACCCGTAAAGATCTTGGAGGAACAACTACCCACAGCTTAGACTCCAAAACCTCGGGCCAAGGACTAGGCCCGTATGTATAGCGTCAGCGTCAGCATCAGCGTCGATTAAAGGCATGACAGACGTGAAACTTTGGGCACAACAACTTTCCAATATAAAATATCATTCACGTAACGCTTTCTTAATTTTTACAAAATCAGTTCCAACTTGATTTTCGTAAAAAATACAAATACAGATCACATTAATTTCACATTTAGAAAGTCTGTTTTTCATAACTGATTCCAAACCGATGACAGCAGCAAAGAGCATGTTTGTAAGCATTCAGAAAATCACGTTCGATTTTCGAATGTGCTCTGGCAATACTTGAAAATGACGGACAGATTTGAGGGAATGTACTTTTGCAACATGCTACATAGCAGGAACCTGATGCCAATGTTTCGTTGCATATAGTTTTTATTTCCAAGTTAATAAGTAATATCTCACTATTTTGCATTGGTCTGTGGTGATACACTTTCGGAGAAAAAAATCACAACACCAAAAAAATGTTTTATCTACAGTAATGATATTTCGGGAATTCATTTGTCTAGATAACATATGTAAGTGATCAACATTGTAAGATCGCAGGTTAATGTAAGCGCAAGATAAGCAACTGCAAATGTGAAATGCTGATCCATTAATAACTGATGTAACCGCCAGAATGTTGAATGTAAGCGTTTAAACGTGCATGCATTGTGTTATACAGCTAACGGATGTCAGTCTGTGGGCTGGAGTTTCATTCTGTTGCACTTGGCCGCTCAATAAAGGGGCGATTACTGCTGTTTTTGGATGATGTTGGGGTTGTCGTCCGATGGTGTCCCATATATGTTCGATTGGAGACAGATCTGATAATCCAGTAGGTTGAGGCAACATGTCGACAGTCTGTGAAGTTTGTTGGGTTTACAACTGCGGGATGTGAGCGAGCGTTATGCTGTTGGAAAACACCCCCTGGAATCCCATTCCTGAATGGCTGCACAACGGGTCGAATCACCAGACTGATTTACAAACGTGCAATCAGGGTGCGTCGAATGACCACGAGAGTACTCTTGCTGTAATATGATACCGCACGCAGGAACATAACTTTAGGTGTAGATCCAGTGTGTCTAGGACGCAGACTGGTTTGTTGCAGGTCCTCAACTGACCTCCTTCTAACCAACACACGGCCATCACCGGCACCGAGACAGAACCAGATTTCGTCAGAAAACACAAAAAACTTCCACACTGCCCTCTAATGAGCTGTCGCTTGAAACAACTGAAGTCGTAAACGGCGGTGATTTGGAGATAGTGGAATGACGCTAGGGACCTTTGGTTCGGAGTTTCCCTTGACGTAAAGGATTTGTAACAATTCGTTGTGCCACTATGGTGCCAACTGCTGCTCACATTACTGCTGCAGATGTACTACAATGCGCCAGAAGAATACGCCGAATACTATTGTCATCCCTCTCGTTAATGTCAATTGGCTATTCGGAGACCGGTCTCCCTGCGGCCGTACATTCTCGTGAACAGCGCTGCCAGCAGACATGTGGCTATATTCCTGCCAAGATTTTCTGCAATATCGCAGAAGGAACATTCAGCTTCTCATAACCCTATCAATAGACCTCGTTAAGACTCAGTCATATGTGGATAATGTCGCCCTTATCGCCTTTAAGGCATTCTTGACGATCATCAGCTCATTACGTCCAGCGTGAAAGGTAAATCAGGCCCACGATCATTACAGCGTGTATCTAAAGCAAGCCTCTTTTGCATCCTCACAGTGGCGCTACAAGCGCCACTCTTATGCGACTGGTGTGAAATTTCAACAAGCATCATATTTCAGACGAAGGAACATGCCTCCCACCTTTCGTTTTTGTCTCGTAGCTCCTTGGTGTTGCGATTGTTTTTCCGTCATTTATTGTTGTTACCGGTTCAAGAACATGAACTGGCAACCCAATCGTCCACTTTTTTTACACAATCCAGCCACGGGAGGGTTTCTTTGTCAAAGTTTTCAAGCTTGTAAATTGGTTTCTTAATTTAGGTTGTTAAGCTATGTATTTCTATCCCTCTGCTTGCAAAGCTGGTTGTTAGGTAACTTACCTCTATCTCTCAAATCTGTAGTATTATCTCACAGAGCCGGCCAAAAAAGTTATATCAATTCTACTTTTAAACTTCTCAGCATCGAAACATTATTGACATATCAACGCAAAAATGTGATGTACTGACGTAGTTTATACATCCTCAATGCTCGGCTCGTGAATTTTATTGTCCTGGCAGATATGATGCTGTTGGGTATCAGATCAACACCTCGTTCGACCTCTATGTTCCTTCAATATCATCATCTGACCGAAAGTATCAGTTCCCAGAAAATGAACTACTGAAAGTGACCAAAACTTTTGTAAAATATTAACAGAAATGCTTACAAGTTTAAAATCACAACTGATATTACTTTTTGCTTACTTTTGTACGATACCCATTCAGATTTGAGAACTAGAGTCAAGTAACTTAGTAAATGGCTTTGTAAGCATACAGGTACCAAAACAAGGCCTTTAAATCTAAATAAAGAAACCAAATTACAAGCTTGGGAAACTTGATGAAGAAAGCCTCACCTGATTTGTATTGCACAATCTTCGGGCGTTATTCGTAAGGCGATGTGGCAGTCAGTTCATGTTCTTGAACCGGTGCTGACAATATCACCACGGGCCAACGCAATATAGTCAAATATTACCTGTCAATTTAAGAATACAAACCACTTACAACGAAACTTGGACAACAGGTTTCTGCAATGTAGCCTGTTACCACGATTCGTTCCCTCAAATTTGTCTGTCATTTTCAGGGCTTGTTAGTACGCATTGGAAAATGTAACGTGATTTTCTGAATGCTAGAAAACACGATCATTCCAACAGCCATTAGTTTGAAATCAGTTACGGAAAACCAATTTTCTAAATGCAAATTTAATGTTATCGAGTTTTGTATTTTGTACGAAAATCAAGTTTGAACTGATTTTGTAGGAATTTAGAAACCATTACGGAATGACATATTTTGTTGGAAAACTTTATGCTGCTAGATTGCTGTGTCCAGAGTTTCATGTCCGTCACGCCTTTAATCAACTAGATACAAGAAGGAAAAGTTAAAACTTTAGTCACAGAGCGATTTTTACGGCTACTTTGTTTCAATCTACGACTTTTTAGCCTTGGTGAGGAATTAAAGCTACCATTCTTTGGGGCTAAAAAAACATTTTTTCGAATGAGTGTTTTGTGATGCATTAATGGGAAACGGTGTTTGTAAAAGAAGTGTCGAATAAAGCTTATTTTCGCCCTTTCACAAGAATCGTTACCTTATCGATAAATTTGTAGGTTATTGGAAAACAGCAGGTGAATTTAATTTTGTAGTCCACATCATTGTTCTACCGCCCTACTGTGTATTACGTTTCACGTTCACCGTGCGCTAATTCCACGACATATAAGAATCCGAAGTCTACACTTTTCATGTCGCTATTTTCGCGCCCAACGTTTTCGAAGCGTATAGTGTTGTTAGTTGGTGTTGGATAATGAAATACTCTTTTTTGGGTGTAAAACCACGGTCCTTCTAACGAGCCCTGTTTGGAGAGTTTTATAGAACAAAGCTTTTTGCAAAATCAGGTTGAAACTACCACATTTTTGTCATTTTTCAAAATCATCCAATTTGAAATTCATTTTTTCGGTAATGGCAAGTGGCACATAACTGAAACTTTATATTTGAGAACTTTGTGTTACTAGGTTACTATATGTTAAGGTTAACGTTCGTCACACCTTTAGTCCTTGAGACGTAAGAAGCCGAACTTTAAGACTTTTCCGGCGCTGATTTTTTCAAGTGATTTTATCTAATTTATTCTGGCTGAACATGGCTCGTAAAAGTCTTTTCATTATTATTCTTAAGAGAACGCATAATGTTGTACAAGAAGGCTAAATTTCATTTCATTCAGTAATATTGCCCAAGTTATCACAGCACAAAGTCGGCAGAAAATCATACTCGCTGTGAACGAAGTCACGCATTCAGTCAAACAAGTGATTATATCTCGTCAGAACTGCTTCAACGAACGTTGAACTTTACCAATGTTCGTTGGTGACATGTGCGAATTATCAAATACAATTTCATCTAAATCAGTGAGGGGCGATCAGGGAGGCCTAGGTGAGTTGACCATACTGTCAAAGCTAAATCTAAGCCATCGCAACGGTATACATGTTTTCATTTCATGTCAAGTCTGACATAAAGCGACTGAGCGGAAGAAAAAATTGTAATGACTGAATGTATCCTTGGTACTGTTGATGCTGCCACAACGTTCGTGAGCTTGTGGAAAGTAACTTTCAATGAGAAAGAAACGGTTGTCTGTGAGAACTGTAAAATAACGTCTTCCTGCAATATAGTTGTATTCTGTACAAAGTCCTTCTAAGGAAACGAGGCTCAAATGGGTTATATGCTTCATACCTTGGTAACTCAGGTAACATTTATTGCAGCACATATTTTTTTTACACTTTCTACGAGTGTTTGTATTTGTCAGCCATGTATTTAAAGGCGAACGTGGTAAGAAACAGTATATGAAATTCTGGGATTTTACCAGTGCAACCAAACCAAGTAACAGTGAAAACGTTTAGAATGTTACTATTTAGCCATAAGAACTGAACTTGCTCATAATGACATTGTATCCGAGTAAAAATATAATGTTGCTTAAAATTATTTTAAAATAGTGTTGATCACATAAAATATTTATTAAAATGGTAAATGGTTTCAGCCGACAATGATCATCATCCAACCAATCTCCGAAATATAGGTACTGTTACAACGTCAAGTTAGCACGAACTACATGTGCCAAGGAACAAACGTCGACTGCTGAATAACGTGAATACTCGATGTGTTACGTAGGAGATTGTATGCGAAACGCCTGCGGCAAGACATGGGTAGGTACCAATGAGGATTAACGTACGGAGAAAACGTGTCAAAAATAATAGAACTATAAATTCGGATATTAAAAATAGATATAAACTATTCAGGCAACCGTTGTCGGTCGTGTGTGATGAGAATTAAGAAACTGGCGGACAATGTTTACAGCAGACGTCAGTTATCAGCCACAAGATAGCACCTTCTCGGCAGTCGCGTTTATATTAAAACATGATTTCAAATCTGAGTGCATAACGGGTACGACCTCATTATTAATGCCCTGAAAATATTCTCTCTCATACACAAACTAGTAGCTCATGAATGAGTAGTAACGCGATCTGACTTCTATTTATCATTTATTTGCTGAGTACTGACCATTGCTTAGGTATGTATTTCTTACAATCTTCAGCTAGTACATTTCCTCCTTCCTCCTCTCTCCCTCTCACTATCCACCTCTTTCATCCCCCACTCTGTGTCTGTGGCTTGCTTTCCCTCTCTTTGTCCATCTATTCCTACATCTCTCACTGTCCACCTGCTCCACTCTCCTCTCTCTGTACATCTGCTCCTCTACCCTCTGTCCATTTATTCTTTCCTCATCTGCCCATCTCCTCCATCCACCTCTGTGCATCTCATCCACCTGCTCCAATTCCATCTCTTTCTCTACCCTCGCATTGCTCATCTCTTTTTACCCCCTCCACCTGCCCATCTCGTCTTACCCCTCCCTAGTTCATCATCACCTCTCCCTCCCCTCCCCACTCCCATCGCTGTTGACCTCCCCCTTCCTTCTCTATCTGCCTATATCTTCCTCTTTCCTACCTCTATCCATTTCCTCCTCCCCTTCTCTCTGACCATCTTCTTCTCTTACGTTTCTCTGCCCATACCCTCCGTCCCCTCTCCCTGTCCATCTCTTCCCCATCCCCCTTCCTGCCCATTTCTTCATCCCTCCTGTCACTGTCCATCTCCTTTTCTTTCCTTTCTCTATCTATCTCCTCCTTTCCCCACTCTCTGTACACTTCCTCCCTCTCTTACCATCTTCTTCGCCCCCTTATCTCTGACCATCTCCTCTGTCCCCTTCTCTGTCTCTCCATCTCCTCCTCCCTCGTTCTGTCTCCACATTGTCACACACGCCCCAACAGGAAGCTAGTAATTCTTACTCCAACAGAATTTCTTTCCAGGTCGTAATAATATATGTACCAAATTACACTGCAGTCGTTGCAGAGATTTAGGATGAACTTTTTGCCCGTGGCTTTGCCAGCTTATGCGTATGTCAAATGTTTTTCTAATATATTTTAAAATATTTCACACATATTTGCAAACACGTATTTGCACCGACGGAAAATACAAAACTGTGAACTTTGGCGGCCGAGGGCGAATGTGTGACACTGAAGCGCGATTTCACCGTGCAGCTGACAAGGATAATTAACAGGGCATACAGTCTTCAAGAATTTCGTTCCGTGTACTCTCTTGGACGTAACAACGCCTCGCAGACTGACGGGTGAACAATACGCACAGACGCTAGCATATGAGAGAGGACGATTAGTTGCGCTCAAAGAAGCCGGATGGGTGGAAAATGACCGAACAAAGCGTCAAAATGGAAGCGGTGAACCTAGAAAAACGAGAGTACGTGAACACCTAGCAATCGTCAGAAAGGCACTCAGAGCCCCAAACTTGTCCTTCAGTGATCTCAAGGACCATATGTGGATGCTGTCAGCGAAATGTGTTGCGGATAGATTTAGTAGTAAGGAAGTAGGAAAAGGTCTCATATGATGCGGCAGTTTTTCAGGCGTCTCAGTATTTCACGTAATATCTCCTGTACTGTATGTCGTAGAATGATTGTACGTTCATTCGGCGGTATACGAGGATACCGTCCGGGAAATGGGTTGCGAATTGAGGTAGTAATAAAGAAGTAATAAATTTAAATACCATTCATGACGCAGCAGTTTTCAAGCATCTCAGTGTTTAAGGTGTAATATCTCCTTAACCATGTGTGTTAAAATTATATAATTTGCTGATCAATTCCATCGTATATCTCAATAGTGTCTGCTAAATCTGTCACGGATACGTTTAGTAATAAGCAAGTAATAAACAAAACTGTCTACTGCATGAACAGCAAAAAAGTAATAGGCCATCATCGTTTTTTCGTTTAATCATTTATGGGGTATGTCAGCGAGAAAAAGTTCCGTACAAGTTTAAAAATATGTGTATTGTTCATTTCAAGTCACTAAGTGCTCTCATTCTCAAATATTCGATGAATAAAGTATGGGTATTCGCTCATTGTTCGCTACACTGATTCTCCACCCTAGCCTACACCCCTTTGATAGGTAGGTGATTCTTACCGCGACAGCAATTCTTTTCACACAGTAAGTGATATGTGTACACAATTTGGTTGAAATCGATCCAGTCATATATATATATAGCACATCAATAAGTCTGAAACTAATAAACATATAAAATGAATTTTTTTATTTGATGAATGGGAAAGTAAAAAAAAAATCTTACCTTTCCATTGCAGACGCAGTTTATGGATCAACATTCTTTGTTGCAACAGGATTTCATGGTCTACATGTAATTATCGGAACAATTTTCTTATCAACATGTCTACTTCGACATTCAATAAACCAATTCTCTCCAAGACACCACTTTGGGTTTGAAGCAGCAGCATGATACTGACACTTTGTAGACGTAGTATGATTATTCTTATATATTTCTATTTATTGATGAGGTAGATAATTGTTTTTCTAGTATAAATAGTACATTTGACTTCCAATCAAAAAGCTTGATATAAATCAAGATGTATGGCATATGTCAATGCGGTATTCAAATTGTTCCAACCCTGCAGAGAGCATGTCTTGATTTACAGCTTCCACGGCAGCTGTTATGCGATGTCTCAGTTCATTCACTGTTGTTGGTAACGCAGGTACATAAACAGAGCCTTTTATAAACCCCCACAAGAAAGAATCACACACAGTCATGTCTAGTAACCCTGGAGGAGAGTAATGTAAGTCTGAATTACTTGGTCCACTGCGACCCATCCACAGTTCAGTAATAGTTTGATTTAAAAATTCTCGCACTACCATATGCTAGTGTCACGGTGCCCCATCCTGTAGGGAAATGAAGTCGTTCGAATCAGTCTCCAACTGTGGGAAAAGAAAGTTCTCACGCATATCAAGATATGAGCTTCCTGTAACAATGTTCTCGGCAAAGAGAAGTGGATCATACACCTTTTCCCATGAAACTCCACAAAAGATACCAAATTTTGGAGTGTCCCTCTCCTGTTATACAACTTCATGTGGTTGCTCCGTATGCCACATTCTGACATTCTCGTCATTAAACACCGAGCGTTGAATAAAACTGTCACTCTCCATCTTGCCAAGAACCAAATTACAGAATTTCACACGTCGTTGTTTGTCACCTTCGCGAAGAGCTGACAGTAGCTGTATTTTGTAAGGTTGATAGGTAAACATTGACGCAACACACGCCACACGGACAACGGGGCACGTTGAGGTGTCGAACTGCACGGCGAACCGATTTCTGCGGACTCCTTCTGGAACTATAGCGGATACGTTCGATGTCGGTGTCAGACAATCGTGGACGGCCCGGCGATTTGTCTTTACACAAACAACTTCTTTCTCAAACTGTTCATGCCATCGTCTAATGCTCTGTGCTGTAGGAGGATCCACACTATACCTAGTACGAAAATCGCACTCGACAGCTATTACTGACCCGCAGTGCGCAAAACGAAGAACAAAAAAGGCTTTCTGTTTTTCCGACACCAGTTTTAATGGAACTGAAGTGAGCGCACATTGCTGCTACCTAGCAGGAATCATATAAAACTCGAGAGTTTGCTCCTTCCAACAATACGTTGCTCACGCACATGTTTCAAATAACGTGATAGTAATGACAATTTTAAATCGGTGATTCTTTGTCATACCCCCTGGATTCGAAAGTTCATAGAGCAACAATAAACATAGGTAAGGTTAGCCATACCCGGTGGGGACTAGAAAGGACCATACCCTGACTCCCCCACCATAGCTCCCAGGGAAGAGAGATAACATAGTGCAGTCCTGTGTTTTTCTTTCAAGAAAATGATTTAAAAATCAGTATTACGCAGGTTTTTAACAGTGTCAGAACCGGATTTATTTTAAGGCTACTCGTCCTCCAGAATGGAAGAATACTGCACATTCCAGGTCTAGGCCCCACCTACAAACTATTGAATGGTCGCCCTTGAACGTAGGGGATCGTAAACATATGTTTACGTAATACATGATCACGACCAATACACCCAAACTTATTAACCTGGAAGATTAGCACACCCTCTCTTATACAGGAAGTGCGTGCAGTAGATATGTATACTCCATGTTGTGTAGCTCAATTACATGAAGCATTGATTACAAAAGTCACTCTCAAAACATTCAGTATCATCACGTGTCTCGAAGTTTTCAGCAGCTAAGGCCAACATTATGCTTGCCAAAAACACACGTATAGAACAAATATATCATCTACCGATGGCAGTTTGTCGTGATAACGATTCCTCTGAAATAAGAACATATTCATTTATGTCTCCTCACGTCAAATATGACTTTAGACTAAGAATATGTAAGCACATTGGATCTAACGACGGAAATATGATCTACATCTACATGGATAATCTGCAAATCGCACTTAAGTGCCTGGCAGATGGTTCATCCAACCATATTCACAATTCTCTATTATTCCAATCTCGGATAGCGCGCGGAAAGAACGAACAGCTATATCTTTCCGTACGAGCTCTGATTTCCCTTATTTTATAGTGGTGATCCTTTCTCCCTATGTAGGTCGGTGTTAAAAAAATATTTTCGCAATCGAAGGAGAAAGTTGGTGATTGGAATTTCGTGAGATGATTCCGTCGCAACGAAAACCGTCTTTCTTTTTAACGATGTCCAGCCCAAATCCTGTATCACTTCTGTGACACTCTCTCTCATATTTCGCGATAATACAAAACGTGCTGCCCCTCTTTGAACTTTTTCGATGTACTCCGTCAGTCCTATCTGGTAAGGATCCCACACAGCGCGGCAGTATTCTAAAAGAGGAGGAACAAACATAGTGTATACAGTCTCCTTAGCAGATCTGTTACATTTTGCAAATGTCCTGCCAATAAAACGCAGTCTTTGGTTAGCTTTCCCCACAACATTTTCTATGCGTTCCTTCCAATTTAAATTGTTCGTAATTGCAATAGCTAGGTATTAAGTTGAATTTACGGCATTTAGATTAGACTGATTTATCGTGTAACCGAAGTTTAACGAATTCCTTTTAACACTCATGTGGATGACCTCACACTTCTCGTTATTTAGGGTCAACTGCGCATTTCCGCACCATTCAGATATCTGTCCTAAATCATTTTGCAATTTGTTTTGATCTTCTGATCGTAACCTCCTCCCCCCCCCCCCCCCACGCATCGACCTTAATGACAGCGAAAAATTAAACCGCGCGTACCTAATGGAAATTTGGGACAAGCAATTGTCACCGAAGTTAATCTGTCGGTAAGGAGAGAGGAAAGGGTTACATGTAAATGAGAGGAAAAATGCAAATGCAATTGGTGGAAATTAATTTTGAAAAAGGGTACAGTTAATGAAGAAAGTAAATGTGCGGTCGTTACGTTAACAGTTAACTGGCCTTAATTAGATATTCGAGATTTCGGGAAAATTACAGTCGCCGGTCCTATGGACAACTACTATAATAACCAAAAATGAAAGCTTAAGGCACAGATAATCACCACTAAAAGCGTGGCAACTGAAGGTTGACACGTGTTGTGAGAAAACTGAATGTTTGTAAGAAGTAAAAAATTTCGCTACACTCTGACATAATTTAGCAAAACAATTAATAAAACCGGAAAATTTAAAGTTAGTTTAGTGACTGAAATTAATAGTGAACTTTGCTTCTGAAGCACTATGAAATCAAATAAAATAAGGTTAGTCTTGGGCTACCTCAACAATCATCTCAAAAGCTATATGTACGCAATTTAGAAATAAGAGATTTAACTTTGAACTTGAATTAAATGATTTTGAACAATTTACAATAGTAAAATTTAGTACGTACCAAGCTGAGCTGCAGTCACAGGTAAGCTAAAATATGGTAACAAAACTCGCACTCTTAATTTGTGCTTGTGTAATCTAAAGATTGTAGCAAGCTATGAATACTGTAACCGAACTTTGAAATTAAAGCAGTGAAATGGAATGATATTACTTTAATTCTGGCGTTTGAATCTCAACGACACTCGGGTTCATTTCGGAAAAGGAAGGAACCCCGCTTGGTAATGCAATTGGGACAATGAGCAACAAAGGTTCATGCTATGTTGCTGTATTTTAGTGATGCAAATGGAACAGTTTGAAAAACTGAGGTCGGTCATACAGTTCTAAAACTTTACGTTCTTTCAGTCCTCCTTGTTGGTTGATTGGAGGTTTGAAATCGTCGATCGAGGAGGTGGCGACAATCACTTATCGCCGGCCGTCGCAGTTGGCGCGCCTTCTTCTCGACACGGTCACCAGGCGAAACGGACTCTTGATGTGTGCCAGCTAATGTTTCCCACCCGCGCCAGAAACTATCATAGTAGGTCGAGTGTAATTACATGCTGCCAGACCCCGAAATCGCGGCAACTAGCGGGAGCGTCACTCCAGCGCTCTACTCCAGCCAGACTCTGCTCTGCCCGCGCCTCACGCGGCAAAGTTAACACTACCAAAGATCCTAAACACTTTGGTTCTCCACACGAGCTATCGATGTAATCGTTCGATAGCATAGTTTTCCCCAGGCAAGACCCAGCATAAAAATACATATAGTATTTACAAAACAAACCAATTATACGTCGACATAAATGGATATGCATTTTCGGGGCGTTACAGGTGCCCCACATTTTCTGAGGGTGTTCGTGTAACCTACACAGACTCAGTAAATGTCCCATAAAAAAAGAAAAACAGCGGAAATGCATATGCTGAAAACATCAAAAAATTTAGCATTAGGGTAATTAACCATAAATCAGTTTTTACACCATAATAATTGAGTGGAGACACTCCTAATCTTATTCCACTCTCTAATCTTGCACAAAAGAAAACAGGTTGACAACATATTAAAATTCATAGGAAACAGAAAATGCTTTAGCTATTCTAAAATCAGCAAAATTGCCAACAGTAGCAAGAAATGGAATACTATTTACAAAATTAATCAGAGTACATGGTTATAAAAACAGGTAGATCAAAATAAGCAAATTAATAATTAATTACTTAGAATACACATTTTTATATAACCTTTTCATAATTAATATTCTCGCCATTGGAATCCACTAAACGCTAAGCATGATAATAATATACAGCAGATCCAGAAAAACATAAATATTGACAGCAGAATTCTTTGACGTCAACTGTCCGGGGAGAAAACCAACTCCGCCTTCCGTGCTCGCAAGTACAAGGAATGCCGACATTGGCACAAGGGCCGACAGCGGCTCCGCCTCACCAGTATTATTGCGCCCGCCTGTGCGGCACGCTTGATCTCACTCGCCTGTGTAACGGCGTTTCCAGAACGTCCGTTTCACTTAATTCTTTCGGAAAAACTCACTCCCGAGTAATCTCAAGGAGTCCATTAACACTATCACAGTGGATAACTCAACACTGTCCATCATCACACGCATGTACTAGCTTGAAACTTAAAATATCGTCTAAGTATATCGGCAATGACTAGTAAAACACATATTCATGAAATCTTGCAGCTAGTTACAAAATCATATTTACATTCCTTAATCTGCTGTGACTCAGCTGAAAACTTAAACTAGCAGCTTGGATTTTTCAATTGATTAATAGTCAGTTACTCTTAAATCATTTAATCAAAATTAATTACTTATTAATTACAACTTCTTTAACGACCTCTTGGTCAGGCAAAAGCATGGCAACATAGCAAATCATTAAATCTTACACTCTATATTTACATACTGTACAAATTACCCATTCTGTGTTATTAATCAATCCTTGGTTGGTACAATTTCAAGTCTACAATATTCCGTGAACCTAATAGTTTTCCTAAGCTTGGATACTCTAAGCAATAAGCATTTGTGTGAGGTATAACAATGACTTTATATGGTCCATTATAAACAAACTTAAATTTAGAGATTTCATTGTCTATCTAACACGATTTCTCTTGAGCTTTTACGAGTACTAAGTCTCCGATTGCAAACTTAGCAAAACGCGCTTTAACGTCATAACGACGTATGCAAGCATCGGCTCTTAGCTTCATTATTTCTCGCAAACGATCTTTTTTCACACTAATACTAATGTCAATCCGTGGAGGGAAGTTGATTATCTCTTCCACTAAACTTTTACTTCTGTCATCTAACAGGATTTCCTCACGTTACAGTAGTTCAAATTCATGCCTACGTGAATTGCATCCAGCCAATTAACGATGTGTATAGGCTGGTATTGCCTATGCACACCGTCTTCTGCTTCGTCAAAACTAACTATTCTTGTTTTACCTTGTGACGTACATGTCAAAGTTTTGCCATCGCAATTAATCACTGCACGGCACTTTAATAGCCAAACAAACCTAATTATTAACTCCGTAGTTAAGACTGGCACGACGACAAACTCTTGCTCAAATCGTGCCCCACATATCTCGAAATTGTCAAAAATCTGTTTTGTGACCGGTTTACTGGCCTTCCCAATAGCACCGATAATTTTCACTCCTGTTATTGGCATAACTACGATACCAGGTCTGTCTTTCAGTAACTCGAATATTTTCCCAGATACAGCACTCAATTCTGCACCGGCGCCAATCAACACGTTTAGTTGTAGGTCGTGCGTATTAACAGACGCTGCTATCTGTCTACACTTGTCCTCGACTGTTTCTTTATTTTCCCACAATAAATCTTCGTCTATATCCAGGTCATTTCAGAAAAAAAACATCCGGCTTTGATCCTAAATCCGGCTTATCTGGCGGCTTATTCAGCCTCTGTTCACATATAGTTTTAATTTCAACACGTTTGTCCTGAGGCTTAGTATGTAGTTTCGCCTCTAATACCCAAACCTTTTCCTGTAACTCATCAACTAGTGAGCGTTGCTTTGCTATCAATTCATTAATTGTCACCTTCGTTGATTCCTCTTTGGCCAGATTGATCTCATCTGCCAATCTACCTGGAGGAATGTGCCCAGTAGTATCTGCAATTACTTCCTCTGGATCTGCGCAACCCACACTGCTATCGTCTGACCGTATAATGTCAGCTCTAACCTCATACACGCTGTAATCTACGTGCTTTTCTACCAATCGAGTCCGGCTATAACTAAAATTCTCGTAATCTTTCTCCTTAATACTCTCACAATGTTTAAACTGGAGTTTTGCGTCGGATGAGTCGGCTACTTGTACCACTATAACGTTCGGTAAAGTCTGCCGGTTAGGGCTAGAATTTTCCGTTACTACTTCAACATCCAACCACTGCGGGACGAAACACGACGAATCTTGCTCGTGCTCCCCATTAACATCAACTATTCCTGGCAAAGTCCACCGGTTATGGCCAGAACTTGCTATCACTTCGTTCGCAGCTCGTGGTCGTGCGGTAGCGTTCTCGCTTCCCACGCCCGGGTTCCCGGGTTCGATTCCCGGCGGGGTCAGGGATTTTCTCTGCCTCGTGATGACTGGGTATTGTGTGATGTCCTTAGGTTAGTTAGGTTTAAGTAGTTCTAAGTTCTAGGGGACTGATGACCATAGATGTTAAGTCCCATAGTGCTCAAAGCCATTTGAATCATTCTTTTTTTCTATCACTTCACAAACACTATCTTCCTGCAGCACGAGATGCAGCAAATCCTGCCCGCGCTCCCCATAAACACTTCTCCCATACAGGCCCTTATAATCTCTTAATTCGTCGTATAAGTGACCGAACTGCCTTAACCAGACCTGATCCCTCTCTGCATCCCATCGCTCGATGACGGACGTGTTATCCGACATCTGATCTTCTCTTAACACTTGTGAATCATTCTTAAACTCAATCTCCGGTTCCGCTGTGGGTGTTGCAGCTGCCACTTTATAATCAATTTCCGGAACACTACTTAAATTGTTCTCACTGACAGTATATGTATTTTCTACTGCCGTGTCTACAGCTGATCTACTTCTTGTGGGCGCAATCCTTTCTCCTAACACTGGCACACTCTCCCACCGCTGATTATTCCATACGGAATTTTCATATCGACGACACCTCGGTTTTCTCCCGTTATTGGGCCGCCAAAATTTCTCCACGCCCGGAGGGCCCCTCACCGGCGTGGCTAATGGTTTCCATGTCTCGTCTCAGCAGATACGCTCCCTGGATGCTGCTGAGGCGGCTGATCACACGCTCTGGCGTCATTACTATTCTGCGAAGCCCGTTTCACGTTAGTATGATACTGGTTTCTGTCATTCCTGTTATTGTTTGCACTGTACCGATTGTCATTACGGTCTGAACCATTATTGTTATTGCTGCCATGGGTGCGGTATGCATTATTCCCATGGTTATTGTTGTTGTGGTTGTTGTGGTACCCATTGTTGTTACCACGGCCTCTACCATTGTCGCCATCATTGCGCCAATTATCCTCGTCCTCAACTCTTTCCAGGATATCATTGATTGTTCTGTAATTGCTTCCTACGTAGCATTTTGTATCATCTGGAAGCTTCTTGTAGAGTTCCCAGAATATATCGGATTCCGTGCGGCGATCACGCACATATTCCAACTTAGCGGATCCAGCACTCACAAAACTCCTTCACTGAGCCGCGCGAATTCGCATCGAAAGGCCTCGATACGACAAATTCGCGCCAGACACTTTGTTGTTTTTGCTCTGACCAGTATTCAGCCAGAAACAAATTTTTAAACTCGTCGAAAGTCAGGTTCGTGATGTTGAGGTTTAAGCCCCGACGCTTGGCATCACCACCCAAGACGTCAACAACCACATTAGTTTTTCTCTCATTAATCCATGGTCCCCCCCATGAACCACGGACCTTGCCGTTGATGGGGAGGCTCGCGTGCCTCAGCGATACAGATAGCCGTACCGTAGGTGCAACCATAACGGAGGGGTATCTGTTGAGAGGCCAGACAAACGTGTGGTTCCTGAAGAGGGGCAGCAGCCTTTTCAGTAGTTGCAGGGGCAACAGTCTGGATGATTGACTGATCTGGCCTTGTGACACTAACCAAAACGGCCTTGCTGTGCTGGTACTGCGAACGGCTGAAAGCAAGGGGAAACTAAAGCCGTAACTTTTCCCGAAGGCATCCAGCTTTACTGTATCGTTAAATGATGATGGCGTCCTCTTGGGTAAAACATTCCGGAGGTAAAATAGTCCCCCATTCGGATCTTCGGGCGGGGACTACTCAGGAGGACGTCGTTATCAGGAGAAAGAAAACTGGCGTCCTACGGATCGGAGCGTGGAATGTCAGATCCCTTAATCGGGCAGGTAGGTTAGAAAATTTAAAAAGGGAAATCGACAGGTTAAAGTTAGATATAGTGGGAATTAGTGAAGTTCGGTGGCAGGAGGAACAAGACTTTTGGTCAGGCGAATACAGGGTTATAAATACAAAATCAAAACGGGGGAATGCCGGAGTAGGTTTAATAATGAATAAAAAAAATAGGAGTGCGGGTAAGCTACTACAAACAACATAGTGAACGCATTATTGTGGCCAAGACAGACACGAAGCCCACGCCTAGCACAGTAGTACAAGTTTATAAGCCAACTAGCTCTGCAGATGACGATGAAATTGAAGAAATGTATGATGAAATAAAATAAATTATTCAGATAGTGAAGGATACGAAAATTTAATAGTCATGGGTGACCGGAATTCGGTAGTAAGAAAAGGAAGAGATGGAAACGTAGTAGGTGAATATGGATTGGGGGGAAGAAATAAAGAGGAAGCCATCTGGTAGAATTTTGCACAGAGCACAACTTAATGATAGCTAACACTTGGTTCAAGAATCATACAAGAAAGTTGTATACATAGAAGAATCCTAGAGATACTGACAGGTTTCAGATAGATTGTATAATGGTAAGACAGAGATTTAGGAACCAGGTTTTAAATTGTAAGACGTTTCCAGGGGCAGATGTGGACTCTGACCACAATCTATTGGTTATGAACTTTAGATTAAAACTGAAGAAACTGCAAAGAGGTAGGAATTTAAGGAGATAGGACCTGGATAAACTGAAAGAACCAGAGGTTGTACAGAGTTTCAAGGTGAGCATAAGGGAACAATTGAGAGGAATGGGGGAAAGAAATACAGTAGAAGAAGAATGGGTAGCTTTGAGGGATGAAGTAGTGAAGGCAGCAGAGGATCAAGTATGTAAAAAGACGAGGGTTAGTAGAAATCCTTGGGTAACAGAAGAAATATTGAACTTAATTGATCAAAGGAGAAAATATAAAAATACAGTGAATGAAGCAGACAAAAAGGAATACAAACGTCTCAAAAATGAGATCGACAGGAAGTGCAAAATGGCTAAGCAGGGATGGCTAGAGGACAAATGTAAGTATGTAGAGGTTTGTCTCACCAGGGGTAAGATAGATACTGCCTACAGGAAAATTAAAGGGACCTTTGGAGAAAAGAGAACCACTTGTATGAATATCAAGAGCTCAGATCGAAACCCAGTTCTAAGCAAAGAAGGGAAAGCAGAAAGGTGGAAGGAGTATATAGAGGGTCTATACAAGGGCGATGTTCTTAAGGGCAATGTTATAGAAATGGAAGAGAATGTAGATGAAGATGAAATGGGAGATATGATATTGCGTGAAGAGTTCGACAGAGCACTGAAAGACCTAAGTCGAAACAAGGCTCTGGGAGTAGACAACATTCCATTAGAACTACTGAAAGCCTTGGGAGCGCCAGTCCTGACAAAACTCTACCATCTGATGAGCAAGATATATGAGACAGGCGAAATACCGTCAGACATCAAGAAGAATATAATAATTCCAATCCCAAAGAAAGCAGGTGTTGACAGATGTGAAAATTACCGAACTATCAGTTTAATAAGTCACGGCTGCAAAATACTAACACGAATTCTTTACAGACGAATGGAAAAACTAGTAGAAGCCGACCTCGGGGAAGATCAGTTTGGATTCCGTAGAAATATAGGAACACGTGAGGCAATAGTGAACCTACGACTTATCTTAGAAGCTAGATTAAGTAAAGGCAAACCTACGTTTCTAGCATTTGTAGACTTAGAGAAAGCTTTTGACAATGTTGACTGGAATACTCTCTTTCAAATTCTGAAGGTGGCAGGGGTAAAATACAGGGAGCGAAAGGCTATTTACAACTTGTACAGAAACCAGACGGCAGTTATATGAGTCGAGGGACATGGAAGGGAAGCAGTGATTGGGAAGGGAGTGAGACAGGGTTGTAGCCTCTCCCCGACGTTATTCAATCTGTATATTGAGCAAGTAGTGAATGAAACAAAAGAAAAATTTGGAGTAGGTATTAAAATCCATGGAGAAGAAATAAAAACTTTGAGGTTTGCCGATGACATTGTAATTCTGTCAGAGACAGCAAAGGACTTGGTAGAGCCGTTGAAAGGAATGGACAGTGTCTTGAAGGGAGGATTTAAGATGAACATCAACAAAAGTAAAACGAGGACAATGGAATGTAGTCGAATTAAGTCGGGTGATGCTGAGAGAAGTAGAGTAGGAAATGAGACACTTATAGTAGTAAAGGAGTTTTGCTATTTGGGGAGCAAAATAACTGATGATGGTCGAAGTAGAGAGGATATAAAATGTAGACTGGCAATGGCAGGGAAAGCGTTTCTGAAGAAGAGAAATTTGTTTACATCGAGTATAGATTTAAATGTCAGGACGTCGTTTCTGAAAGTATTTGTATGGAGTGTAGCCATGTATGGAGGTGAAACATGAATGATAAATAGTTTGGACAAGAAGAGAATATAAGCTTTTGAAATGTGGTGCTACATAAGAATGCTGAAGATTAGATGGGTAGATCACATAACTATGAGGAGGTATTGAATAGGAATGGGGAGAAGAGAAATTTGTGGCACAACGTGACTAGTAGAAGGGATCGGTTGGTAGGACATGTTCTGAGGCATCAAGGGATCCCCAATTTAGTATTGGAGGGCAGCGTGGACGGTAAAAATCGTAGAGGGAGACCAAGAGATGAATACACTAAGCAGATTCAGAAGGATTTAGGTTGCAGTAGTTACTGGGAGATGAAGCAGCTTGCACAGGATAGAGTAGCATGGAGACCTGCATAAAACCAGTCTCGGGACTGAAGACCACAACAACAACAACAACATAGTCCATGGTCTGGGTAAAACTCTCTCACAATATTTAATGAAATCGGTCGCATGTATACCGCTTTTTTTGTAGGAGTCAAGCCGCTCCTCTTTCGTCAACAATTCCGAACTATGTGCACAGATTGGCACATAGCTCTGTTTATCGTCAAGTTTCTTTTCTAATTCCGACACTCTCGTAATTACTTTGCAAGTTGTTGTCGCAAGCGTTTCCACTTCCTTCTTTTTCTCTTCGCAGGTATTAGCCTGCTTCCTCACTTTAGTATCTACCTCGCATACTAAAGCCTTTAAAGTTTTCGCCTTTTGTTGATCCTTTTTTTCACTAATTGAATTTGTTCCCTCACCTTGTTCTCGATGATCGGAGCAACTGCTTTTCCTACACTTTTCTCGATTCTGCTAATTTCGGAGTCAAAACGAGTATTTATGCTCGCTATTTGCGCCTGAACTCCTATCATTTCCTGTTTAAGATTACCGATTTCGGCATTAATCACAACAATACCTTCGTTGATTTTATCAACTTTTGTGTTAACAAGTACAACACTGTTGTTAACAACATTAATAGCTTTGTTCTGATTGTCTAGCTTCCTATCAATTTTTTCAGGCTGAGCATCTTGCTTGGCAGACTGAGCTTTAATTTCTGCAGATTGAGTTTCTATCTTGCTAGACTGAGCCTTGATTTCGTTAATCAAAACATTCAATAAATCAGTTAAATTCCTGGAAACTACCGGTTTTACTTTCGAAGCGGGTTCCTCTTTAATTGTCCCCCGTATTCGTCATCAACGGGTTCAGATTTAATTTTTACTTCTGATTCCAAAATATTTTCTAATGTCTGGAATTCCATTTCTGGTCTTTGTTGCGTTTCGGCGGTCGCGTCTTTCATGCCAGCCGCCTGCCCCTGAACAATGGGTTCCGCGGTGCGAGTTTCTCACTGTTCGACCGATTGTTCCGTACCCAAGTCTACCAAATTTTGGCAGTTGTTACCTTCACTCATTTTACTAATTTTCAATATAAATGCCAAATCTCAAATCTAATTAGAATTCCTCCCACTACTTATTCTCGCTGACGTAACGACCTGTTTGTAACCAGTGCTTTGTTACGAGATTTGCACAAAGATAAATTAGTGTCCAGAACAAACTCAGATCCGAAGATTGTCCTGTCACCAGGTCACCACGTGTAACCTCCCCCACTTGTCGACCTTAATGACAGTGAAAAATTACACCACGTGTAATGGAAATTTGGGAAAACCAATCGTCACCGACGTTAATCTGTCGGTAAAGAGGGAGGAAAGGGTTACGTGTAAATGAAAGGAAAAATGCAAATGAAATTGGTGGAAATTAATTTTGAAAAAGGGTAAAGTTAAAGAAGAAAGTAAATGTGCGGTCGTTACGTTAACAGTTAAGTGGCCTTAATTAGATATTCGAGATTTCGGGAAAATTACAGTCGCCAGTCCTATGGACAACTACTATAATAACTGAAAAAGATATGTTAATGTACATATAATCAGCACTAAAAGCGTGGCAACTGAAGTTTGACACGTGTTGTGGGAAAACTGAATGTTTGTCAGAAGTAATAAAATTTGCTATACCCTGACTTAATTTAGGAAAAGCATTAATAAAACCGGAAAATTGAAAGTTAGTTTAGTGACTGAAATTAATAGTGAATTTTGCTTCTGAAGCACTACGAAATTAAATAAAATAAGGTTAGCCTTGGGCTACCTCAACAATCATCTCTAAAGCTACATGAATCTAAGCATTTTAGAAATAAGAGATTTAACTTTGAACTTGAATTAAATGATTTTGAACAATTAACAACAGTAAAATTTAGTATGTACCAAGCTGAGCTGCAGTCGCAGGTAAGCTAAAATATGGTAACAAAACTCGCAGTCTTAATTTGTGCTTGCGAAATCGAAATATTGTAGCAAGCTATGAATACTTTAACTGAACTTTGAAAATAAAGCAGTGAAATGGAATGATATTTCTTTAATGCTGGCGTTTGAATTTCAACGACACTCGGGTTCATTTCGGAAAAGGAAGGGACCCTGCTTGGTAATGCAATTGGGACAGTGAGCAACAAAGGTTCATACTAAGTTGCTGTATTTTAGTGATGCAAATGGAACAGTTTGAAAAGTGGAGGTCGGTCATACAGCTCTAAAACTTTACGTGCTTTCAGTCCTCCTTGTTGATAGATTGGGGGTTTGAAGTCGTCGATCAAGGAGGTGGCGACAATCACTTATTGCCGGCCGTCGCTGTTGGCGCGCCTTCTTCTTCACACGGCCACCAGGCGAAACGGGCTCTTGATGTGCGCCAGAAACTATCATAGCAAGTCGAGCGCAATTACATGCTGCCAGACCCCGAAAGCGCGGCAACTCGCGGGAGCGTCACTCAACACACCTGCTCCAGCGCCCTACTCCTGCCAGACTCTGCTCTGCCCGCGCCCCACGCGGCAAAGTGAACACTACCAAAGATCCTAAAAACTTTGGTTCTCCATACGACCTATCGATTTAATCGTTCGATATCATAGTTTTCATTAGGCAAGACCCAGCGTAAAAATACAAATAGTATTTACAAAACAAACCAGATATATATATATATATATATATATATATATATATATATATATTGTAAAACAATTACAATATATAATGACACAGAAATCTTAAGGTAACAAAATAAGGAAAAATGTGTGTGAAATCGTATGGGACTTACTGCTAAGGTCATCAGTCCCGAAGCTTACACACTACTTAACCTAAATTATCCTAAGGACAAACACACTCACCCATGCCCGAGGGAGGATTCGAACTTCCGCCGTAACTGCAGCGCATTAGACCGTTCGGCTAATCCAGTGCGGCAACAAAATAAGGAAAAAATTTATAGTCCAATAGATGGAAATGTGAGGAAATGCATTTCCGGCGTTACATGATGACTTTATTAGTCGATAAACGACAGCGTCATCTCCAAACAACCTAAGACGGCTGCTCAGATTGTCTTCCAAATAGTTTATATAGATATGGAACAGCAAAGGACCTATAACACTACCTTGGGGAACGCCAGAAATCACTTCTGTTTTACTCGATAACTTTTCGTCAATTACTACTAACTGTGACCTCTCTGACAGGAAATCACGAATCCAGTCACATAACTGAGACGATATTCCCTAAGCACGCAATTTCACTACAAGCTTCTTGTGTCGTACAGTGTCAAAAGCCTTCCGGTAATTCAGAAATACGGAATCTATTTGAAATCCCTTGTCAATAGCAATCAACACTTCATGTAAATAAAGAGCTAGTTATGTTTCACAGGAACAATGTTTTCTAAATCCACGTTGACTGTGTCAATAGGCAGTTTTCTTCGAGGCAATTCGTAATAGTTGAACACAATATATGTTCCAAAACCCTGCTACATATCGACGTTAACGGTATGGGTCTGTAATTTAGTGGATTACTCTACTACATTTCTTGAATATTGCTGTGATCTGTGCAACTTTCCCGTTTTTGGGTAGGAATCTTTCGTCGAGCGAACGGTTGTATATGATTGTTAAGTATGGAGCTAATGCATCAGTTTACTCCGAAAGGAACCTAATTGGTATACAGTCTGGATCAGAAAACTTGCTTTTATTAAGTGATTTAAGTTGCTTCACTACTCCGAGGATATTCACTTCTACGTTACTCATGTTGGCAGCTGTTCTGGAATATTTACTTCGTCTTCTTTTGTGAAGGCATTTCGGAAGGCTGTGTTTAGTAACTCTGCTTTGGTGGCACTGTCTTCGATAGTATCTCCATTGGTATCACGCAGAGAAGGCATTGATTGTTTCTTGCAAATGGCTTTGGGGTGAAAAGTAATTGAAGGGAATTCCAAATCACTTTTGTTTATTGTTCACGATGTAGAACTGAAAATTTATGTACTGAAAAAACATATGTCTACCATGGAGGCACGTAGAAAACTGTACCAAAAGTCATCAAAAATATGAAAAGAGAACTCCATACATAGTCTAATGCCCACAGTAACATTAAGTAAGAGGGATAGTAAAGTCAAACATAACATACACATATGGATAAATTCATTAAACATTAACATTAAGCCTTGACCGTGAAACAAAGACGCTGACTCTTGGCAACAGCTTTAACCTACTCGCAGAGAAACCACTTCTATAAAGCTAAAAATCATTTAGAATGAAACATTGCGCCAAAGCACTCCAGCATACGACTTTCTCCTCATATATTCCTATTTGTTGCTACTTAGAAATAACTATGGAAAATAACATTAGAAAAAGTCATCGAATATAAGCTAATAAACTATGAACATTTTAAGGGAATGTCCACGGCATGTGACTACCCCAACGGTCTGCACAAACAAGTGTGCTTTGTCTACTTGTCCACAAGAGCACGCTAACTCTGATCTCAAATACCGTATTACCTGACTGGGCAGTAAGGTACTGCGTCAAAGTACCATGTAGCGATATGATTTCACTGTTCCATAGCAGACGAAAGTAATGCTTACAGCATCTTATCACCTACTTGCAACCTGCACAAAGATAAGTGATACGAAACACGTTTCTTAACTGGCATTTTAACAGATGGGCCGCGCTGAGTGGCCGGGCAGTTTGAGGCGCCATGTCACGGATTGTGCGCCCCCTCCCACCGGAGGTTCGAGTCCTCCCTCGGCATGAGTGTGCGTGTGCAGTTCTTAGCATAACTTAGTTTAAGTAGTGTGTAAGTCAAGGGACCGATGGCCTCAGTACTTTGTTCCCTCCACGCACACATAACTTACAATATTTATATGTACCATAATGGTATTCTGTGAGACAGACATAATTAGGTATTGTATTACGTAGACAAACAAAACATTTTATCACGAAACAATAATCAAAATACGAAAAGAAAATCTGTAAAGCAACCTGACTATTACGTAATCGTTTACATACAACGTAAATGAGAATGGTTCCTGTATACATGGGGATGACTGAATCACTTATCTCTTACGCTCTAAGCATGAATACAAATGAAATAAAATGTGTTTCACGAAAATGAAAATAGTTAAAATTGTTGAAAGAGAGACATATTTTTCGTGGTCTGATATTTGGACAAGTAAAATAAAATAAAATATATCTTATGAATAATAATATAAAACAGAAATATATAGGATATGGTGTAGGAAGCTGACTTGGTGTAGCTGTCCTGAAGCTATGTCCTAATAACGAAGTACACTAACAAATGAGTTTTTCTTGAAATATATTATGGAGAGAGAGGAAGTTCTTCACTAGTTCATCACTCATTTGATGGAATTGGAAATACAGGCACTAATGCACAGGTGGGACTCAGAAATGTGTTTGCAGTAAAAGAGGTCTAGGACAATAATTATAGAAATATTTTAAGTGACCATTTGGAGGGTTGGAAAGGATCTTGTTGTGGAACACAAATACACTAGCGAGCGAGGTGGCGGGGTGGTTAGCACACGGGAATCGCGTTCGGGAGGACAACGGTTGAAACCCCTAGTCCGGCCATCCCGTGATAGGTTTTCCGTGATTTCTCTAAGTCGCTTCAGGCAAATGCCGGGATGGTTCCTTTGACAGGGTATGGCCAACGTCTTTCCTTATCCTTCTCTAATCCGACGGGACCGATGATCTCGCTGTTAGGTGCCTCCCCCAAATCAACCCTCAAACCAACAAATAACCCTTAACCTGTGAAGATCAATATCAAGATGCATTGCTGTCAATAAGGGAGAGTATTATGGGGTAGTTTCTCCATATATGACTCTAGCATTTCTCTGGGGTTGGCTCTGCTCTTCGTTTCATACTTTGGTGGCAGTTCTTTTGATCTTTGAGCAGCTCATACCTTACCCTGCATGGGAAGAGTTCCCAGCATTGGTCGTGTGCCAGTAATACTCTGCATTACTACTGACATGCCTAATCCGTCCTTCAAAATTCTCCAGTAATCTAAAGTAGCTGCTGTGCTTCCATTATTTCAAGCTTAATGGTCTTTCGTAGAGTCCTCATTACTCTGCTCAGGCTGACTGGCTATTTTGATCTGAGGGTAGTCTCTCCTCATGTCTGCATTCATAACATCTTTTGCTGATCGTTTTCCTCTCAATTCCGAGTCATGAGAGATATATGCATATAAGAATGGACAGAGTTGAACACTTTTCCACAATTAACATGAATGATATTACCAAAAATTTGGTTGTGGTAGAGCAGTGCTTTCCTAATGTTATAAATAGTTCATAAAAATGAACAATAGACTCTACAAAAAATTCAATATGACACAAGGAAGAGCAGTACAGTATTATGCAATATAAATTGCATAGCCCATTTCGCCGAGGAAAGATGACACAACCGAGGACAGTGGTTATGTCACCGAATCGATGTAGAACCATTGGTAGTAACAAAAGTTGACGAGAAAGTTTTCGGCCTTAAAACCGAATTAATTAATAAATGTAACACCAAAATTAAGTAAACAAGTAGTAACATGCGAAAAGAAGTGTCAGAAGACTTGTCAGATTCAGAACAAAATGAACGATCTCGAACGTAAGGTGCGAGAAAACCCAAATTATGCCAATGAAACAGTGATTTGCAGTAAATTACTGGAAGGAGAAGAACGACTCGATCCGGCTAAAGGACATAATGGATGGAATCCCTAAGACTTTCTGAAAAACTGTGAGGGGAATTTCCCTGAATATTTAACGGATTGAGAGAAAATTAATGTGGTTACCATCACTTTAGCCGGTGACGCAAAAAGATGGGGACTGAATTTAGAAACAGATTAGATGTCATTTGATTAGTTTAAGCAAAAATTAATTGACGAATACTGGTAGGAACAAAAACAGGATTATCTGTGGTGAGAGTTCATTGTGGCAAGGCTGTATGATAATAGAGGCAGGAATTCCTTGACAGAATTTTGGGAAATGTGGTACAGAAAATTGACTCGTTTAAGAACTAGGCGAATAGAATCCGAGATAATGTGGGAGCTATAGAAAAAGCTCCCAGAGGATTCAAAACGTTACGTGGGAAGCAACTACAAAAGCTTCGCATCATTTCTGGAAAGGCTAGAATACGAGGATCACTGGAGAGGAAACGATGATTATCGTCAAAACAACAACAACCGAACGAGGGAAAATTATGAGCCAAATGAACAAACAGAGAATGAACGAAACCGCGTAAACATGATACAGAGAGGTAGAGGCAGAGGTTGCGGTAACGTACCTTTTCGCTATAGGGAATTTGTAGAGAGAAATTTTCAAAATAGAGATGATACGGAAAACTAGGGCCCACGTGCATTATAGGCCAGTTTCGCGAGGACAATTATTTTGGGCACAAACTGGAGAAACCATACTGGGTTAAGAAGGATGAATGCAGGAGACGAGTTAATGGTAGAAACGCATCACGAGTCAGTGCACGCGAAATGACAGGTGCGGACATATATGAGTCACGCATGGGCTACAAAGTGACAGGTAGTAGCAAGCAAACTAGGCCTCAGCATGCTTTGAACCTCAGTGAGTGATCAGCTGGCCGCTGTGGGACTGAAACAGCCGCAATAAAAAGAGATGACGTCGTGAAAGAGGTCAGTGGAACTGTTTCGGGGAAAAATATCACCGAAATGAATAAAAAGTCGGACTTGTTAAATAGTGGAAATGAGAAGGGGGAAACGTTGTGTCGAAAGGAGTTGTCAGGGAGCGAAAAAGAGCAAAATGATGTAATTAACAGTGTAGAGCAATTTGAACAGGAAAATGTTGAAGAGAATTATATGGCCAAAGATGTGATAAAAGGAGAAAACGACGGAATAAAAACGTTATCCGTACGTAGAAATGAGGTGGAAATAGGAAGCACCACGCAAGCTGCGCGTGCAACACCCTTAGAAGAAATTAGTGAGAGAAAAGGAGGCACCGCACGAAGTATGCGAGCTGCCGTGGTGTAGGAAATTAGGAAATAGTAAAATGGCCAGTATAAGTAAAAATAGGGAGGAAGATGAAATCCTCAACAGTGTAGATGCGATCCTGACTGACAAACATCTCGCACAAACAATTATTAGCAATAGCAGTGAAGATGTTGATTCCGACAATTACGCGTGAACCACTGAAGTCTACAAAGTGAAAGTCGACATCATTCAAAGTAATGTTCAAGAAGTGCCTGTGACCGTAAATCAAGTGCAGAGTTTAGGAGATAATCAGAAAACCCAAAATAATGAAACATCAAAAGATGATTTAGCTCCTTGTCTAAAGGCTGCATTCATGCTTAAATCTGACAGTGAAGAAGAACTCAGTAATAGTTCAGAGGAAAAAGAAATAGAAATAGAGCAGACGAAACAAAACTTTACCGAAAAGGAATATGATAGGCAAAATGAAGTTTTTTCAAAGCAAAATCCGGCGGTAGAGACCGACCACATTAGAAAGAGCCTCCAGATAATACAATGCTGGTGTAAGATTTGGTTACAGTAGTGAAAGACTTTGAACTTTCAAAACCAAAGCTGCCATCTGCCATTACGATGCAATGGCAAAAATTGAATAGCATAGTGAAAGATGTAAAAAGTAGGAGACCAAGGAAGCCACCAGATACAGGTGATAGGTCAGTAAATAACAACTTACTGCCACCACAATCGTAAGTCCTGGGGCAGATTTGTTTCAAATATAATGAATACTCTTTATCATGAAACTACAGCTTTCACACCTGAAAAAATCCTGCTAAACTGTAAAACTGTAACTGAAGATATTTTACAATTTCCACCCATTGTAGACTTCATATAAAAGAGAAAAAGAACTGGTCCGAAAACGAATGAAAGAAAATGCAGAAGCCAGATCTAAAAGCCACGATAAGGGCCTCAAAGTAATTAAATTCAAAATTGCGGATTTCCTTCTGGTAAAAACTTACTAAAAATCCAGTGAGATAAACGAAGAAACTTCTAAATTTGAATATATTTATAATGGTCCTTTTGAAATGCAAGAAACTCTGCACACAAATGCTTATTATCTAGTGTACCCAAAGCCTAAGAAATCATTGGGGGTACACAATATTTTAGATCTAAAGCTGTATGGTGACAGAAGTGAACAATAATGGGCGAAAATGAAAAAGTGTCTATGTACTTTAATATGTATGTTCATATTCATGATGTTGTATTGCCAGATGTTATCATGTTGGAAATACCCCTTCTGTTACCAGATTTCTAATATCTGCCTGTAGGTTTCGGATTCTATATAACAAAATGAGATGTACTGTATATGTAAGTTCCTACCTATGATGTGTATAAGAACTGCAATAAGGGAATATCGCAGTATGATAAAAACGGACTGACATATATGTTACTGGGGAGACAAGCAACGATGATGACAAAAATAAGGGACTGCCATGAAAACAAAGAGGGCCGCAAAGAAGGACTTGCCAAACTGGGGCAAGATAATATGAGTTGATCATAAACTGCCATAATTTAGTGTTAGGCAGTGTATGGAATTGAAATAGTTTTGACTGTTTTCTGTGCAATGTTATGTTAAAATTGAACTGCCAGATACTATTGCAGGCAGCTAAATAATTTGATTATTGCCTTAATTTGATGTTATGTATGTTTCATTATGTTTTTCTAAAATGGGCTGTCTGTTTCAAACAAGGGCAGTGAGGAAATAAGGCTAGGCCCAATGTAAATTTGTTTAGATGTCTGTTTAATTAATCAAAAATGGACTGCTATTATTAGAAGCAGCACTGAAAATCTTTCACTTAATAATTTCAAACCTATATTATGGAATGTATAAAATATACAGAGTAAAATCTCTTGTACTATTATTATGTGTGTGCTTGGGTATATGTATACCCACATTTTTCTTGAATACTACGCAAATTTTAGTAAGGTTGAAAATTTTGGGTAACCCATTGTTTCATGAAATGAGAATAAATTATCACATGTTTATGGGATTTAATATTAATATTTATGTCTTGTTCTGAAAATGGTGTTGAATATTAATGTTTGTGTCTTGTTTTGAAAATGTGTATAAAGTGTTGAGTGTTTTAGTGCATTTTGTGACATTTCTTTTATGCTCACCTCTGGTCGGATTGATTCTTTTTCTGTAACTGTTTGATACCACATGGGTGTTATTGGTGTTTCATTGACGTATCCCTGTCGGGAAACATCAATGAAACATGGGGCATGTGTAACACCAGTATCGATTGTAAGCAGTTTTACGATATAATTAGGTGTATGTAACTACGAAGTAGTTGTTCTTTACTGATTAAGTTCATTGAGTTGTGAAATGAAAGTTGATATGTGTAATATATATAATATAAAAACTTAAAAGATGTTTAAAATTAATGAAATTTTGTAAATTATGCCTGTTTATAGAAGAGAATTTGTAATCTGAATACTGGTTCGTACTTGGGGAAGTTGTATTATATCACGGGAAAGGCGTAGGGAACCCCCTCAACTACGGAAGGGGCTTGGCACGTGGGGAAATGTGGATCTGGTGATCAATCTGGACGGTAAGAGAGAGAGAGCACATTATGCAATAAGTGGATAGACGTTATACTATTAACAACTCTGGTGCCATGTGAGGCATTTGGAAGCCAGTTTATGTTGAAAGTGCCTCAGATGTGATTTTGGGTGGCGTATGGTGCTCTTGTTATCATGGAACGGTTCTGAAATGAAGGAAATACGTCGCCAAGAAGAATTTATAAAGCATTCAACTCCAAGAGCTTGGGACCACTAGCCGCCACGTGCTTGCCACCACTATTGCACCACTTCTCCACCAACTGCAGGAATTCATATGTGTTACAGTATGGACCAGTATATTGATGTGAGTGTTTTTATATTTTCAATAATAATTCCAGTGACATGAAACTGTTCTCAAGGTTGGGATTCACAGTCGTATAATATTTCTTAAAAGACATCATAGTCGCCATTGACTGTATAAAATATTTATTGTTACTATTGCAATTTCGGTCTTATGGCCATTTTCAAGTAACACTGCAAAGTTATCTAAACACAAAAATACAAAAGTGAAGCACAGGGTGTATATACTTAATTAAGTGAACATTTCATTTAGAAAGTAGCTCAATTATAAAAACTGGAGATAAATGTACATTACTTACATTCTGTCAGAATATAGAACTATCTGACATGAGTACATGTCGTCGTTTCTTTTTTTTTTCTTTATTGTTATTTTGACACCTGATACATATGGGACGGCAGTGGCAATATTACGCTGCTCTTCGGCCACAGTCAGTACAAATAGAAACAAAGAAGACACAGAAAAACGTAGACATATGAGTAAAAAACACGGAGCCATTCACAGGTGTAGTAAAAAATAAGAAAAAGGTCAGCTCTGTACACGAACACTGATGACTGAGGTAACACACGTGAACGTGGAGCGTGGTGCAGTGAAAACAATCAAGGACAAACATGACGGCACACACACAGAACCGATGGCGATGATCTCTGGCACACGAATGTTCACTTGACGAGTGCGAGTCCAGGGACCTGCCAAAAGGGGAAAAAGCGGGGGAGGAGGGAGAGGTGAGAGTGTAGATGCCAGTGGCAGTGGAGATGGGAGGGGGAGAAAAGAAGGTTAGGGGGTAGGGGAAGCCCAGGGGAAGGGCAGAGGGAGGAAGGGAGGAGGGAGAGAAGGGAGACAGGGTACCGTAGACGGAGGGGACGAAGGCATCATCAGGGAGGGGAGTTGGTGGAAGCCACCTTGGGAGAGGGTATGGAGAGTGGAGAGATGGAGAGCCGGTGGGACATGGGAATACAGGTGCGTCAGCAGACGGGGGAGAGAGAGACACTCAGGTGAGGGGGATCTAGTTTATGGGAGGTGTAGAGGATCCGTATCTGTTCGAGGAAAAGGAGGAGGTAGGGGAACGGTGTAAGGTCATACAGGATCTGCGTGGGGGAGGGGAGACAGTTGCGATGGGCGAGGCAGAGAGCGTGGCGTTTTAGGATTTGAAGGGATTTGTAAAAGGTAGGAGGTCGGAGATCCAGGCAGGGTGGGTGTAGCAGAGGATAGGGTGGATGAGGGATTTATAGGTGTGGAGGATGGTGGAGCTGGTCCAGACCCCATGTGCGGACAGAAAGGAGCTTGAGGAGACGGAGTCGGGAGTGTGCATTGGCTCAGATCGTCCGGAGATGGCGGGGTCCAGGAGGCGTGACGTTCAAGGCTGACGCCAAGGTACTTAAGGGTGGGGGCGAGGGCGATAGGACGGCCATAAATGGTGATATAGAAGTCGAGGAGACGGAAGGAAGTGGTGGTTTTACCTAGAATGATCGCCTGGGTCTTAGAAGGATTGACTTTGAGCAACCTCTGGTTGCACCAAGTGGTGAACTGGTCAAGATGGGATTGGAGAAGTTGTTGGGAGCGTTGCAGGGTGGGTGTGAGGGCAGGGAAGGCAGTGTCATCGGCGTACTGGAGAAGGTGGATGGGGGGTGAAGGCGGCGGCATGTGCTCAGTATACTATAGATAGAGAAGAGGGGAGAGGACAAAACCTTGGGGCACATGGTGATATAGAAGTCGAGGAGACGGAAGGAAGTGGTGGTTTTACCTAGAATGATCGCCTGGGTCTTAGAAGGATTGACTTTGAGCAACCTCTGGTTGCACCAAGTGGTGAACTGGTCAAGATGGGATTGGAGAAGTTGTTGGGAGCGTTGCAGGGTGGGTGTGAGGGCAGGGAAGGCAGTGTCATCGGCGTACTGGAGAAGGTGGATGGGGGGTGAAGACGGCGGCATGTCCTCAGTATACTATAGATAGAGAAGAGGGGAGAGGACAAAACCTTGGGGCACACTGGCGGAGGGGTAGAAGGTGTAGGAATCCGTGTCATGGATGGTGACATAGGAAGGACGTTGGGAAAGAAAGAACCTGATCAGACGGACGTAGTTGATAGGAAGGGCGAAGGTTTGGAGCTTGAAGAGGAGACCAGAATGCCATACACGGACATAACCGCGCACAAGGTCGAGGGAGATGGAGGATCGACGGGAGTTGAGCTGTTCAGAGAGGAGATGAGTGAGGTGAAGGAGAAGGTCATCGGCAGAGAAGGATAGCTGAAAGCCACACTGGGTAGAGGGAAGCAGGTGGTGCTGGCGGAGATGAAGGTGGATGCATTGGGTGAGGATGGATTCCAGGACCTTGTGGAAACTGTGGTAAGGCTGATGGGACAGTAGGAGGAGACAGCGGCTGGCGATATGTCGGGTTTAAGGAACATTAGGATACGGGAGGTTTTCCATAAGTTGGGGTAGTAGCCGGTGGACAAGACCACATTATATAGCCTGGCCTGGGTGGAGAGGAAGGAGGCGGGAACTTCACAGAGGTGGTGATAGGTAACACGATCGTGACCGGGAGCGGTGTTGCGTTTCGTGCGGAATGTAGTGATGATATCCTGAGTAGTGATGGGGTATAGAGTTCGTTGTGTGTAATGTTGTCCAAATACTGGAAGCTAGGGGTGAGGGGAGGGACAGAGGTGTCAGATCGATCGCAGACATCCGGGAAGAGGGAGTAATCGAACTGGGGATCGTCAGGGAGGGTAAAGATATCAGAGAGGTAGGAGGCAAAGGGATTGGCCTTACTAAGGTTGTCAGGGAAGGGTTGGTCGTCATGAAGGAGAGCGAAGGGGGGGGGGGGTTAGATCCGGTAAGGCTGTGGAAGGTGGACCAGTACTTGGACGAGTTGACAGGAAGTGTAGCATTAAGACAGGTGAATGTCTGTCGCCGCTCCCATCGTTTCTTAGCCGCGACCAAGTTCCTGATGTATCATTGTAGTTGCCTTTGGCAACAAAGTGTGTCCGGGTCACGCGTGTGAAGGAAGGCACGGTACAGACTGCGAGATTCAAGGAGGAGGAGAATGGCCTGTGGGGGTACAGTAGGACGGTGTGGGTGGATGGCGACAGGACAGAAGGGACGTGGGCCTCCACAGCTGCAGACAAGGTCTGTTGGAGAAAGGAGGTTGGATGAGTAACATCATCAGGGTGGTGGTAGGTGAGGGGGTGGCTATCGACCTGGGTAGAGAGGGTATCCTGGTAGGCATTCCAGTCGGCATGCATGGGAATAATCATGGACGTATTTTGGGGGAGGGTCAATGAGTGGATCGGGATGGGGGCGACAACCGTCTGGAATGGTGAGGAGAACATGGAGATGGTCACTACCAATGGGGTCCAGGACATCTACCGCTCTGCGGCCAAGGAGGTTAGAGGAGGAGAGAACTACATCTGGAGTGGTATTGGATTCAGGGAGGGTGTGCTGGGGAATGGGAATGAGGTCGCCTTGGAGAGAGGAGAGGAACCAATTCCACTGCTGTAACCAGGTGGTGGAACAACTATAGATGTTGAGGTCGACGGCGAAAACGTAGGAGAAGAAGGTACGGTCAATGTGGGAAAGGAAGTCAAAAGGAATAGGGGCGTTAGGGCGGACATATTTGGTGTCGCAGGTAATGGTAAGGCTGGGGAAGAAGAGACTAAGGAATCAGGTGTTCTGCGGGGTCAGGAAGGAGGGGTTCGAGCCGAACTGGGATCTGGTGGTGTTGGCTGATGCCTACCCCACCTCGGACTATCCGTAGGGGATTGTCGGAGTGGTGGAGGAGGTAGGGTGAGGTGTGTATGGTATGCTGGGACTGAAGAAAGGTTTCATTGAGGAGGAAGGCATCCACGCGGTGGATTGCTAGGGTGTGCAGGAGAAGGTTCTTATTGGCAGGAAGGGAACGGATCCTATTAAATAAGATACAGTGCTATCGCGCCATGATAGGGATTTAGACAAGGGTGTCGAGACGGGAGAAGGTGAAGTGGGCTTGGTTATGGGAATAAGTGGCATAGGTGTTAAGGTGGAAGACGGATCGGGCGGCGAGGGATATCTGCTGCATGGTGTGCGGGTGCAGGAATGGGTGGATGTCCTGGTGGACAATGGTGACAAACCTGATGATGTCCTCAGCAGTAGGGGTGGGGGTACGAAGGGAATTTCCAGGAGGTGTGGGGGAATCCAGAGGGCAGACAGGTGAGTTCAGGAGTGATCGGGGTTTGGGCCTTGCATTTCTGGGAATAGGTGGGATGCGGGAGGTTGTGTTGCAGGAAGGAGGTGACTGGAGGTTGGGGCACTGCCAGAGGAATTGCGCCTTTTTACAGTGCTGCCAGATGGGGGCCTCATGGCACTTAGATGTTGGGTGTGCGTTGTAGTGCAGGCACTGCTGGTAGTGGAGGGATTGAGGAGGGGAACGGGAGGGGTCGACTTTGTTCCGTCGATGGAATAGGAGGACACCCTCCTTCAGGTGACAGTCGATGGAAGGGACATGCTTGGAGAACACCCGCATAAGGCTGGTGGGGCTAGGGGGGTTGAAAATCTGGCATACTGTCCATATTTCTAAGTATGGGTGCGCCTTAAGCTCCTCCAACACCTCCTCCTCCGTGATCCTTGGACTAAGCCGAGTGATCACGGCAGTGAGGGTCAGCGGGTGATGCGGGGGTTGTGGCTGGCCAGAGGATGACAGGGAAGGAGCAGGAGTGAGAGAGGCACTGGGGCCAAAGTGGGTAATGGTGATTCTGGAGAGGATGTCTGTGTGAAGGGTGGGGCTAGGGGATGTGATGATAATGGAGTCTCGGTGTGGAGTGAGGAGGGAGATGGGGGTGCCAGGAAAGTGCTGGTGGAAGAGTAGGGCGAGCTTCTGGGCTTCGAGGAGTGTGGCATCTGTACGGGACAGGAGGTATATGTAGGAGGAGGGGGAGGAGGAAGAGGAGGTGGTAGAAGGGACAGGCAGGGAGACGTCCATGTCATCCACGGGGGTGGGAGGATGAAGAGGCTGAGATTTTTAGGATCGGAGGAGGCGGGGGTGCCGCTGGGACGCTTAACCGTGACGGAAGGGTGAGAGGGGGCATGGGGGACAGGAGCAACCAGAAGATGGCGAGAGGTGGCAGGTCCCGACGACGGCGACGGCGACGGCGACGGTGACGGCGACACTTGCGCGTGGGCCATGGCCCTCCAGGTCACCACCCTGGCAGGGGCTGCAGGATAGGTGGCAACGGAGTGAGGGATGGTGGGAGGGAAGGGATCCAAGGAGGAGGCAACAGGGGAAGGAGCTGGGGACAGGGCGACGAAGAGCGCAGGAGTGGGTAGGGTGAGAAGTGGGGTGATGGAATGGGGGGGGGGGGGGACTGGACACAACAGGTTATCATGGTGGCGGTGGCAGATGGTGAGGTAAACACGATAGCGGATAGCGGTGGTGGTGGCTGTGGTGGTGCGTGTAGTCATGATTAGGCGGGAAGAAGAAAAGGACAGCACCGAACAAAACGAAAGTAGAAAAGGAACTCACGAAGACGGACGAAGACGGAGACTGACACGGATGAAGACGCTGACTAGGGCCGAAGCCCCAATCCGCTGCCGCCGGCGGGAGGGCGACCACATGGGCTGCTGGGCTACTGGGCTGCTGGGCTGCTGGGCTGCTGCTGCCACTGCCGCCGCCGCCGCCGCCGCTGCGCGGGGACAGCTGGGCTGCTGGATGGTCCTGGAACACCTAATTCTTCGATAAATGCTTAGGCACTCATCGAGGGGCGGTACTATCTCGAGGTACCGCCGAAGATGTAAAATTTATGCGCATACAAAGTGTTATATATCAGAGCTCTGTCTTCATCTCACTTACGAGTTTATTAACAGATAACACATGTATCATCCCCTATTATGTTATAAATAAATATTCCCATCCTATCCTACTGCCAATTACTATCATAGAACTATTTAGTAAGCTGTATGATGTCGACAGATGAAAAGACTTTACGATATAAGGCTTATAAGTTGTATCCTTGGTGTGCACTATCTTTGCTACGTGCACAGGCAGTATCTTTAGTAAATGTATTTTCGCTCCAACTGACTTAGCTCCACATGTTATCAGTGCACCTGAACTTGGATGTGTGATAGACTATTAGAACGATGGTAACATCGACAGTTCAGTATATATTTAACAACATATTACGATGTAATAAGCGTCGTATTCATCGGAACTTGTTGGACTCTCACAGTCAAAAGGCTGCATTTTGACGACGACATGTACTCATGTCAGATAGTCTTATACTCTGACAGAATATAAGTGATGTACATTTATCTCCAGTTTTTAGAATTGAGCTACTTTCTAAATGAAATGTTTGCTTAATTATGTATATACACCCTGTGCTTCACTTTTGTTTTTTTGTGTTTAGGTAACGTTGCAGTGTTACTTGGAAATGGCCATAAGGCCGAAATTACAATAGTAGCAATAAATATTTTATACAGTCAACGGCCACTATGATGTCTTTTAAGACATAAAACTGTGTTTGCACCTTAAAATTTGTCCTAATCACAAACTAATGCAGGGTCCTGTCCTTAGCGTACTGACAACCAAGCATCCTGTTTCTGAAAATATGGTTTGTTGTTGCACTAAAGGTGCTGAAGTTCAGTACTAAATTAATTAGATGTTGTTATCAAAGCTACCTGCTTCACAGGTGATGAGAAAGGTACGTATATTGGACTATGGTGAAAAGTAACTTGCATTGATTAGTAGTATGAACTATTTGCTGAAATTGTTTGAGCTTGATATTTGACTAGTTTGTGTTGAAGCATTAAAATGTAAACTACTGCAAGTGATGATAAAAATTTAATGTTATTAAATTGGAGTTGGTGTCTGAAATAATTACAGAGTTTGCATGTAGAGGAAGTAACAGTTTATGGGTCCCCACAGTAATCTATTCTCAAATTGAAAGATAATTTGGTTCTTCGTTGCTATTAAAATATATGTGACATTGCTAATAATGAAGGCATAATAGATATACAGCCAACCACTACATAGTTCATTCGTTAGTTGAGTGTATCCATTGAACTACTTGAAAGGAGCATTAACGGAAGTCACTTCACCAATCCATGTTCATTTTTTTTTAAAACTTAATGTTTCAAAGTGTTATTTCTAATTAGGCTGGCGACCGTCGATTATTTCATTTGTATGCATTTCATTACTTTAAATATCTCCAAAACTCAGTCTGTTAGTCTTTCTATTACCTCCCAAAGAAACGAAAATACTGTTCGATACCCTCTGAGCACTAGTTTAAAACACGGTCAAACTTCAAAAATCCTCCCAAACGGTAACGTCAGATTGCAATAGAGCGTTATTCTTGACTCGAGCTTGCAGTAATAGTGTTAAGTACTTTCCTCACATCCCAAAAATGTAACTTCTTTTACCGTTCTGTACTCTCATTTTCCTTTCATGGAACTCCTGTACCGGCTGCTGACAGCACTTGTCATTCCCTAGGTGCTGGACGTGTCTGAAGTGGATTATATCTTGCTGATCGCACCACTACATCTGTGGACCTGAATCTCTACCTTGCCAAAAGCCATCATCAAAATTACCACCATTTGTATTATTGTGACCATATCCTCTGTTTCCTATTTACTATTCCTCACTATTACCTCGATCAGCGAAATCCTCCAGATATCTCCATCTGGCATTGCCATACCTATTTCTGTGAGAATCACTGAACCAAAATTTCGATTTTGCTATCACCTCAAATTTGGATTATGAAACAGATTGGCCTCCCTGCCATAATGGAATTCCTTGCCACTAACATATACGAACTAATGAAGTAAGCTTCGAAAGGCTTCTGGATCCTCTTTGAAATGTCCAGCAAGAATGATTTGCTGTGAATACACTAACGGTAAGAAATCATAACACCAAGTGGAAGTTGTGCAACATAAACGAAAGTTGGTAGGTGTGTTTCTACATCTGAAAGACTAAGTTATTCAAATTTCACGTTAGTCACATAATAGTGGCGCCAGTAGGTTTGCTTTAAATAGACCCTGTAACGGCCGTGGGTGTTAATTATTTTTAAAATTGGGCGTAGTGTATTGATGTTAGTCAAAAATGCCTTTGAGGTGACAATGACGCCGTTATCAACACCACACTCGGTTTGAAGTATGCCGTGCAATTGGGCTACGAGAAGCTGGATGTTCCCTCTGTGATATTGCAGAAAGACTTGGCAAAAAAAGTAGCCACTGTACATGATTGCTGCCAAAGGTAGTCACGAAAATGTACGGTCACAGACAGACGGTTCTCTAGACGGCCACGTGGCTCTACCGAGAGAGAAGATCATGGTATTCGGTGTATGGCTCTGGCGCATAGTACTGTGTCTGCAACAGGAATGTATGCAACAGTGGGCATCAGAGTGACACTACGAACTGTTACAGATCGGTTACTTCGAGGACAGCTCCGAACCAGACGCCCTGTAGCGTACATTCCAATGACCCAAACCATCAACATTTGCGACCTCAGTGGTGTAAAGCGACAGCTCACTGGAGGACAGAGTGCAGGTTTGTTGTCTTTTCTGCTGAAAGCTGCTTCTGTCTCGGTGCCAGTGATGGCTGTATGTTGGTTGCAAGGAGACCACTTGAGGGCCGGAAACCAACATGTCTGGGTGTTAGTCACACTGCATCTACACCTGGAATTATGGTCTGTGGTGTGATTTCGTATGACAACAGAAGCACCTTCGTGGTCATCCTACACACCCTGATTGCAAATTTGTACGTCAGCCCTCTAATTCGGCTTGTTGTGTTGCTATTCAAGAACAACATTCCAGTGGCTGTTTTCCAACAGGATAAAGCTGGTCCACATACCGCTGTTGTAACCCAACATGGTCTACAGAGTGTTTCCGTGGCCTGCTACATAACCAGGTCTGTTTTCACTCGAGCACATACAGGTTAAACTGGTTATTAATGTATCAGATTGTCACATTGCGATGGTTTATCTAGAGCTCTCAGTAACATGTGATTTTGAAATGTTAATCATTTATGTATGTTACCTAGCCAAATGTATTCCCGAAATATCATTACTCTACATTAATTATATTTTGGTTTTGCAATTTTTTTCGTCAGTTTTGTGGTAATTTCATCGAACATATCCATGTAAGTTCAACAAGACTGTACACTTTCTATAGGTGTTAATATTTTAAGAGAGTGTTTACTTCGTTAATATGTCATACTTTACTATATAATTAATTGTTTCAAAGCAGTATGCAGAAAAGAAAAAATTTGACTCACAATGTCAAGCCAATGTATGCATGCAGATTGCACGTTCGAACTTTAAATACTAAGAAGAGAATTAAATTTTGTGAGTGGGTGGCCAAATGGGAGGAAGAGAAAAATCAAATTGCTCAAACTAATCACAAAGATAAATATTGTTTGACACAATATGAAACACTTGAACTCATAATACTGACAAAAATGCTTGTAATCAGATACAGGCATTCCCTCTTTATTTGCAGCTTCATAATTAAACAGTCTCCTACTTCAAACAATCCATCTCCTCTCATAATGAGAATATGACTCCAGCTCATCTTCATGGACTGTATAGAACACTTATTTCGCTCACTGAGTCATAGTGTAAGAATGATTTCTGGAACCCCCTTAAGAGAACACTTCTTCAAGTTTAGAAGCTGTTTCTTGTAGCTTCTGACCTAACGCTTTTCTCGTTCTATTAATTTACATCTGTCACTCGTCTTCAAGACAATGCGGTCTCTTAATCTTCAGTACAGACTGACACTGTGCCACCTGAGCTCTTTTCCGGGCCATCTATCTTCGTAGTATTCTTCTGTACCACCTCCTTATTTTCTGAAATATTGTTTTATGTATTGGATAAACGCGTGGTTCCTGAAGACGGGGAGCAGCCTTTTGCAGTAGTTGCAGGGGCAACAGTGTGGATGATTGACTGACCTGGCCTTGCCAGATCCCTTAATCGGGCAGGTCGGTTAGAAAATTTAAAAAGGGAAATGGATCGGTTAAAGTTAGGTATAGTGTGAATTAGTGAAGTTCGGTGGCGGGAGGAACAAGACTTCTGGTCAGGTGAACACAGGGTTATACAATCAAATAGGGGTAATGCTGGAGTAGGTTTAATAATGAATAAAAAAGTAGGAGTGTGGGTAGGCTACTACAATCAGCACAGTGAACGCATTATTGTGGATAAGATAGACACGAAGCCCATGCCTACTACAGTAGTACAAGTTTATATGCCAACTAGCTCTGCAGAGGACGAAGAGATTGATGAAATTAATGATGATGTAAAAGACATTATTCAGATAGTGAACTAAACTAAACTCCTCCCGAACAGGTCATGAAGGACCTACGGTACCGACCAGCCGCCGTGTCATCCTCAGCCCAAAGGTGTCACTGGATGCGGATATGGAGGGGTATGTGGTCAGCACACCGCTCTGGAGATACTGGAAGGTTTCAGATAGACCATATAATGGTAAGACAGATATTAAGGAACCAAGTTATAAATTTTAGGACTATTCCAGGGGCAGATGTGGACTCTGACCACAATCTATTGGTTATGAACTGTAGATTAAATCTGTAGAAACTGCAAAAAGGTGGGTGTTTAAGCAGATGGAACCTGGATAAACCTAAAGAACCAGAGGTTGTAGGGAGTTTCAGGGAGAGCGTTTGGGAACGATTGACAGGAATGGGGCAAAGAAATACAATAGAAGAAGAATGGCTAGCTTTGAGGGATGAAATAGTGAAGGCAGGAGAGGATCAAGAAGGTATAAAGTCGAGGGCTAGTAGAAATCCTTGGGTAACAGAAGATATATTGAATTTAATTGATGAAAGGAGAAAATATAAAAATACACTAAATGAAGCAGGCAAAAAGGAATACAAACGTCTCAAAAATGAGATCGACAGGAAGTTCAAAATGGCTAAGCAGGGATGGCTAGAGGACAAATGTAACGATGTAAAGGCATATCTCATTTAGCGTAAGATGGATACTGCCAACAGGAAAATTAAATATCCTCAGATGGAAACCTAGTTCTAAGCAAAGAAGGGAAAGCAGAAAGGTTGAAGGAGTATATAGAGGGTCTATACAACGGCGATGTAGTTGAGGACAATATTACGGAAATGGAAGAGGATGTAGATGAAGATGAAATGGGAGATATGATACTGCGTGGAGAGTTTGATAGCGCACTAAAGACCTAAGTCGAGACAAGGCCCCGGCAGTACACAACATTCCATTAGAACTACTGACAGCCTTGGGATTGTCAATCCTGAAAAAACTATACCATCTGGTGAGGAAGATGTGTGAGACCGGCGCAATACCCTCAGACTTCCAGCAGAATATAATAATTCCAATCCCAAAGAAAGCAGGTGTTGACAGATGTGAAAATTACCGAACTATCAGTTTAATAGGCTGCAAAATACTAACGCGAATTCTTTACAGACGAATGGAAAAACTGGTAGAAGCCGACCTCGGGGAAGATCAATTTGGATTCGGTAGAAATATGGGAACGCGTGAGGCAATACTGACCCTACGACTTATCTTAGAGAATAGATTAAGGATAGGCAAACCTACGTTTCTAGCATTTGTAGACTTAGAGAAATATTCTGACAATGTTGACTGGAATACTCTCTTTCAAATTCTGATGGCGGCAGGGGTAAAACACAGGGAGCGAAAGGCTATTTATAATTTGTACAGAAACCAGACGGCAGTTATAAGAGTCGAGGGACATGAAAGGGAAGTAGTGGTAGGGAACTGAGTAAAATAGGGTTGTATCCTATCCCCAGTGTTATTCAATCTGTATAATGAGCAAGCAGTAATGGAAACAAAAGAAAAGTTCGGAGTAGGTATTAAAATCCATGGAGAAGAAATAAAAACTCTAAGGTTCACCGATGACATTGTAATTCGGTCAGAGGCAGCAAAGGACTTTGAAGAACCGCTGAACGGAATGAACAGTGTCTTGAAAGGAAGATATAAGATGAACATCAACCAAAGCAGAATGAGGATAATGGAATGTAGTCGAATTAAGACGGGAGACGTTTGAGGGAATTAGATTAGGAAATGAGACACTTAAAGTAGTAAATGAGTTTTGCTATTTGGGGAGCAAAATAACCGATGACGGTCGAAGTAGAGAGGATATAAAATGCAGACTGGCAATGGCAAGGAAAGCGTTTCTGAAGAAGAGAAATTTGTTTACATCGAGTATAGATTTAAGTGTCAGGAAGTCGTTTCTGAAAGTATTTGTATGGAGGGTAGCCATGTATGGTAGTGAAACATGGACGATAAATAGTTTGGACAAGAAGAGAAGAGCAACTTTCGAAATGTGATGCTGCAGAAGATTAGATAGGTACATCACATAACTAATGAGGAGGTATTGAATAGAATTGAGGAGAAGAGAAATTTGTGGCACAACTTGACTAGAAGAAGGGATCGGTTGGCAGAACATGTTCTGAGGCATCAAAGGATCACCAATTTAGTACTGGAGGGCAGCGTGGATTGTAAAAATTGTAGAGGGAGACCAAGAAATGAATAAACTAAGCAGATTCAGAAAGATGTAGGTTCCAATAGGTACTGGGAGATAAAGAACCTTGCACAGGATAGAGTAGCATGGAGAGCTGCGTCAAACCAGTCTCTGGACTGAAGACCACAAAAACAACAACGCTGTTCCTGTCGTAAAGCACTGAAAGCCATTTGCAATGATTCATCCTGACTTTCCAGATCTTTCCTTAATTTAACCTGATTCTATTACACCTGTAGCAAGTTTGTTCTAAACAGTGGAGAATCTTACAGCATATTCTGAATTTAACACTCCCCAAATCTCATTGGTGAGTTCGATAAATATGCGCGAAATATCTACACCTAATCTACTTACATATTCCACAATCCATGCTGCATGGTGGAGAGTACCTCGTACCACTACCAGTAGTTTTCTCTCCTGTTTCACTAACAAATAGAATGAGGGAAAACGGTTTTCTGTTGGTCTCCGTCGAAACTCGAATTTCACTCATCTTATTTTCGCTGTCCTTATGCGAAGTGTACATTGCCTGCAGTAGAATCGTTCTGCAATTGGTCTCAAATGCCGTTTCTCTAAATTATCTGAATAGTGCGGAGTAAAAGAACGTCGCTTTCCCTTCAGGGATTCCCAATTGAGTTCACAAAGCATCGCTGCAATACTTCCATGATGATCGGTCCTATCGGTAACAAATATAAGAGCACACCTCTGAATTGCTTCGATGTCTTCGTTTGATCTGATGTGATGGGGTTGCCAAACACACGAACAGTTCTCACAAATGGGTCACACTAGTGTTATATACGCCGTCTCCTTTATAAGTGAGCTACTCTTTCCAAAAATTCTGCCAATAAAATGAATTCGTCCATTCGAATTCCCTACTACCAGTCTGATGTGCTCTTTCCATTTCATATCGATATGCAACGTTACGCCTAGATGTGACTGTGTCAAGCAGCACGTAACTATATATTTCTACACTTAGAATAAACTGTCATTCATCACACCAAATGAACATCTGTTTTAAGTCATTCTTTAAACTCCCACCGTCATTTAAAAACAAACCATCTAGTATACCATAGTGTCATTAGCAAATAACCTTAAACTGCTACTCACTCATATTATTGATGTATATAAAAAATAAGATCAGTCCTATCATACGTCCCTTGGGCACTTCTGATGATAGCCTTGTTTCTTAGAACAGGTGCCATCAAGGTCAACATACGGTTCGGTTATTTAGGAAGTCTTCGGAGCACTCATGTATCTGGGAACATAATCGATACTCTCCGACTTTCATCAAAAGTCTGCAGTGGAACACCTTGTTAAACACTTTATGGGAATCTAGTAAAATGGAAACTCTCTCTTGCCTTCATCTACACACATCAAAAAAAAGTTTGGCATCACCCTGTTCCCAGAACTCCTCAAGATAGACGTTGAGTGTGGTATTATATCAAAGCTACAGTCCCTTTGACTGTTCAGAGATGTTACTAAATCCGCCCAAAGATGTAAACAACCATGCATGAGCAGCGCCTATTAGACGAGTGGGGGGAGGGGGCAACAGCCGATCAGTTTCAGTCATTCCAACAGGCAGGAGGTACACGGCTCGTGTTGTCGTGTTGTTCGGACATGGAGAAGATGCAGAGAGACAGGAACTGTCCATGACATGGCTCGCTCAGGCCACCCAAGGGCTACTGCTGCAGTGGATGACCACTACCTACGTGTTATGGTTCGGAGGAACCCTGCCAGCAACGTCACCATGTTAAATAATGCTTTTCGTGCAACCACAGGACGTCTTGTTACAACTCAAATGATATGCAGTAGGGTGCATAATGCCCAACTTCTCTCCCGACGTCCATGCCGAGGTCTATCTTCGCAACCTTGACACCATGCAGCGCGGTACAGATGAGCCCAAAAACATGCACCATGGACCGCTCAGGATTGTAATCACTTTCTCTTCACCGATGAGTGTCGCATATGCCTCCAACCAGACAGTCGTCGGAGACGTGTTTGGAGGCAGCCCGGTCGGGCTGAACGCCTTAGACGCACTGTCCAGTGAGTGAAACAAGGTGGATGTTGCCTGCTGTTTTGTGGTGGCATTATGTGTGGCCTACGTACGCTGCTGGTGATCATGAAAGGCGCCGTAACGGCTGTATGATACGTGAATGCCATCCTCCAACCGATAGTGCAACCATATAGGCAGCATATTGGCGAAGCATTCTTCTTCATGGACGACAATTCGCGTCCTCATCATGCACATCTTGTGAATGACTTCCTTCAGGATAACGACATCACTCGACTAGAGTGGCCAGCATGTTCTCCAGACATGAATCCTATCGAACATGCATGTGATAGATTGAAAAGGGCTGTTTATGGACGACGTGACCCACCAACCACTCTGAGGGATCTACGCCGAATCGCCGTTTAGGAGTGGGACAATTTGGACCAACAATGCCTTGATGAACTTGTGGATAGTATGCCACGACGAATACAGGCATGCATCAATGGAAGACGACGTGCTACTGGGTATTAGAGGTACCGGTGTTGTAGGGAAGCAGCCTACTCACGCCGTAGTAAATTCACAGCAGTCTTTCCATTGTGTGCCAGCCAGTCCGCTGTAACTAGCTCTAACGTCATAAATGTTGCGCAATACTTTAAAAATCAAGTAAATAACCTAAAATGTTTCTAGTATGTCAGGAGTAATACTAAATTAATATGTGTTGAATATCAGTTCGATAACTTTAGCCATTTTCGAAATTTGGACGTTTTTCTGTAAAAATCATTGGCGCAACAGAAAAGGGCTAGAGACTTCAAAATTTATAATTAGGTTCCTTTTTCATAAATATTTAATAGAAACACTCTTCTGGATCTCACAATTTAAGATTTTAGTTGAAATTCAATGTTTTCTGGTTTTTGTCTTAAAACTTAAGGAAGCAAGATAGATTAAGTAGGCTAATAAATAAGGCTAGGATGTTTATATTTAAGTAGGTTGGAGATCCGCTATAACTATGAAGATGTGAGAAGTTTCATTTGAATACCTATAAAACTATAGCGATAGCGTATCTCCAAAGGGCCAGTTCAGAGCTCGTCTACTGCGTGCAGTGTAATTAAATTAATTCTCTCGCCCAAAATATTTAACTTAGCTACGTCAAAATTTTATTATCAATACTTACCTGTGTGCTGAATGCTCATTTAAATTAAGAGCTTCATCGGCCATCAGCAAAAGAAGCTATGATTTATTCGGTAACTTAATGTGGTGCATTACTAGCCCAGCGGCTAGTCGGGAGAGCCGATTCGATCAGGCGTTCCCTTAGCCGTCCGCACCGCGGATTTATATATAAGAACGCTGCGCGAGGAAGCAACATCTTCGGCGGTAATTCAGTCGAATACCGCCCTTCGATCTGTGCTCTTCTGGTACCGATCGAAGTGTTAGGTGTTGCAGGTGCCACCCAGCCAGCCAGCCAGCCAGCCAGCGAGCCAGCCAGCCAGCGAGCCAGCCAGCCAGCCCATCGACGTGCAGCAGCCAGCGGCCAGCGGCCAGCGGCCAGCGGCCAGCGGCCAGCAGCCAGCAGCCAGCAGCGGTCCCTGCCAGCGGCGGTCCCCGCCATCAGCGGTTCCCGCCGTCAGCCAGCGGCGGTCTACGCCAGCAGCGTCCGCGCCAGCAGCACGCAGCGGTCCTCGCCTACGCCGGCCCCAGCCAGCAGCCAGCGGCCACCAGCCCGCGGCCACCACCCAGCATCCGGCATCCAGCGGCGGTCCCGCCATCAGCGGTTGCAGCCAGCGGCCAGCAGTGGTCCTAGCTGCCCCCAGCAGCAGCAGCAGCAGCAGCCGCCGAGGCGTCCCCACCAGCCAGCCGGCTGGGTCGCCTCCCCCCCCCCCCCCCAGCGGCAGCAGAGTGGGGCTTCGGCCCCAATCCCCTTCTTCATTCTCCGTCCCTCTCTCCTCTCTGTCTCTCGTTTGCTGCTTTGTTTAGTACTGTGTTTTTCCCCCTTATCATCATGTCCACCCCCACCACCTCTTCTACCGCCACCACCACTGCCATTATCTACACCTCCCCCTCCGCTGCTGCCACTACTATCACGTGGTGTGCCGCTTCACTCCCCCCTCAGTCCATCCCCCCACTCTTCACTCTCTCATCTCCCTCCCTATTTGTCGCCCCGCCCCCGGCTCCTCCCTCCCACGCCTCCTCTGATCCCTTCCCTCCACTCCCTCCCTCTGCTCCTTCCGTTTCTGCGGCCCCCGCCAGGGTGGTCGACCGGCGGGCTACTGCCCACGCTCCACTCTCCCCTTCACCTTCATCGTTTTCGTCTTCGGCTTCACCATCGCCTTCGCCATCGCCCTCACTGTCTCCGGCACCGACTCCAGCCCCCGGACATGCCACTCCCCGCCACATTCCAGTTGTTCCCATCCCCCACACCTCCTCCACCGCCATCAAGCGCCACAGCGGCACCCCTGCCTCCTCTGCTCCCAAAAAGGCGCCGCCTCGTCCCCCTTCCCCCACCCCTGAGGCCATGGATGTCTCCCCGCCTGTCCCTGCCCCCTCCTCCTCCTCCTCTACCCACTCCTCCTACCGCTACCTCCTCTCCCACCCAGATCCCTCCCTCCTTGAAGCCTGGAACCTCACCCTCTTCCTTCACCAGCATTGTCCTCGTGCCCCCATCTCACTCCTCACTCCTCGCCGTGATTCGGTACTCACCTCCTCCCCCAGCCCTACCCTCCACACAGACCTCCTTTCCTGCATCCCTGTCACCCGCTTTGGCCCTCATGCCTCTCTCACCCCTGCTCCTTCGCCACCTCACTCCCGCCAACGCCAACCTCCGTGTCGCCCGCCGACCCTCACCGCCATGATCACTCGGCTCAGTCCAGTGATCACGGAGGAGGAGGTGTTGGTGGAGCTTCAGACCCATCCCCATCTGGAGGTGCGTGTGGTGCTCCACATCCATAACGCTGCCGGCCCCACCCGCCTTATGCTGGTTTTCTCTGAGCACGCCCCCTCCATAGACTGTCTCCTGAAGAAGGGTGCCCTCCTTTTTAACCATCGTTATAAAGTTGACCCCTCCCATTCTCCTCCGCAATCCCACCGCTGCCAAAGGTGCTTACAGTATAATGCGCACCCAACATCTGAGTGCCGCGAGGCCCCCACCTGCCCGCACTGTAGGCAAGCCCACTTTTTACGGCAGTGCCCCAATCTCCAGTCCCCCCCCCCCCTCCTGTAATACCTGTAACTGCCCTCATCCCACCTACTCCCAGAAGTGTAAGGCCTGACCCCCTCCTACCACTCCTGAACTCACTGTCCCTGTCCGCCCTCTGGACGCCTCCACCCCTACCGGCAACTCCCTTCGCCCACCCCCTACCGCTGAGGACATCATCAGATTCCTCACCATTGTCCTGCAGAATGTTCATCCTTTTCAGTGCCCACACACCCTCCAACAGATCTCCCTCGCCGCCCGTTCCGTTTTCCACCTCAAAATGTACGCCATCTACTCGAACAACCAGGCCCATTTCACCTTCTCCCGTCTTGACACCCTCGTTTAAATCCCTGTCATGACACGGCAGCACTGTATCCTTTTCAACAACATCCGCTCCCTTCCCGGCAACAAGAACCTCTTCCTACACACCCTTGCCACCCACCGCGTGGACGCCTTCCTCCTTAATGAAACCTTCCTCCTACCCCACCACACCGTCCACACTTCGCCCTACCTCCTCTACCGCTCCGATAATCCCCTCCCAATTGCGCGTGGCAGAGTTGCCATCGGGCACCATCGCCAGATCCCCGTTCGGCTCCAACCTCTCCTTCCCGACCCCACCGAACACCTGATCCTTAGTCTCTTCTTCCCCGGCCTTAACGTTACCTGCGCCACCATCTATATCCGCCCCAATGCCCCTATTCCCTTCGACTTCCTCTCCCACGTCGACCGTACCTTCTCCTCCTACGTGATAGTCGCCGACCTCAACATCCATAGTCGTTCCGCTGCCCAGTTACAGCGGTGGCATCGGTTCCTCTCCTGCCTTCAAGGCGACCTCATTCCCATCCCCCAGCACACCCGTCCCGAATCCGACTCCACTCCCGATGTTATCCTCTCCTCCCCCAACCTCCTTGGCCGCATAACGGTGGATGTCCTGGAGCCTATTGGTAGCGACCATCTCCCTGTCCCCCTCACCGTTTCCGACGGTCGTCGCCCCCACCCCGACCCCCGTCATGACCCTCCCCCTAAGTACGTCCATGATTATTCCCGTGCCGACTGGAATGCCTACCGGGATACCCTCTCTGCCCGGGTCGATAGCCACCCTTTCACCTACCACCACCCCGATGATGTCACCCATGCCGCCTCCTTTCTCCAGCAGACCTTGTCTGAGGCCGTGGAGGCCCACGTCCCTCCACCCCCACCGTTCTACCTTACTCCCACAGGCCGTCCTCCTCCTCCGTGAATCCCGCCGTCTCTACCGTGCCTTCCTCCGCATGCGTGACCTGGACACACTACGACGCCACCGGCAACTCCAGCGACACATTCGTAATTTGCTCGCGTCTAAGAAACGCCGGGACTGGCGACAGACATGCACCCGTTTAACTGCTACCCTACCTATCAACTCGTCCAAGTTCTGGTCAGCCTTCCATCGCCTTACTGGAACTAAACCCTACCCCTACTATCCTATTCTCCATGATGATCACCCTTTCCCTGACACCCTTAGCAAGGCCAATCACTTTGCCTCCTACCTATCAGATGTATTTTCCATCCCCGATGATCCCCGGTTCGATTACTCCCTCTTCCCGGCTATCCGCGATCGAACTGACACCTCTGTCCCTCTCCTCGCTCCTGGTTTTCAGGACTTGGACAACATTGCACACACGGAACTCAATGTCCCTATCACTACACAGGATCTCATTGCTACACTCTGCACGAAACGCAACACCGCTCCTGGTCACGATCGTGTCACCTACCGTCACCTTCATGAACCTCCTGTCTCTTTCCTCTACACCCTGGCCTGACGTGTGGAAAACCTCCCGTATCCTGATGTTCCTTAAACCTGGCAAACTGCCGTCCGCCGTCTCCTCCTACCGTCCCATCAGCCTTACCTCGGTCTTCAGCAAGGTCCTGGAATCTATCCTCACCCGACGCATCCACCAGCATCTCCGCCAGCACCGCCTCCTTCCTGTTACCCAGTGTGGCTTTCGGCCGTCCTTCTCTTCCGACGACCTTCTCCTTCACCTCACTCACCTCCTTTCCAAACAGCTTAATTCCTGTCGCTCCGCAATCTTCCTCTCCCTGGACCTCGAACGTGCCTATGACCGTGTATGGCATTCCGGTCTCCTCTTCAAGCTCCAAACCTTCGCCCTTCCCATTAACTATGTCCGTCTGATCGGCTCCTTTCTCTCCCGCCGTCCTTCCTATGTCACCATCCATAACACAGATTCCTACACCTTTTTCCCCTCCGCCGGTGTGCCCCAAGGCTCCGTCCTCTCCCCCCTTCTGTACCTTTTGTACACGGCGGACATGCCGCCGCCGTCACCCCCCGTCCAGCTTCTCCAGTTTGCCGATGACACCGCCTTCCTTGCCCTTGCCCCCACCCTGCAACGCTCCCAACACCTTCTCCAATCCCATCTTGACCAGTTCACCGCTTGGTGCAACCAGTGGTTGCTTAAGGTCAATCCCTCCAAAACCCAGGCGATCATTGTAGGCAAAACCACCCCTTCCTTCCGCCTCCTTGATTTCTACATCACCATCTATGGCCGTCCTATCGCCCTCACTCCCACCCTTAAGTACCTTGGAGTCACCCTCGACCGTCGCCTCTCCTGGACTCCCCACCTCCGGACAATCCAAGCCAAGGCACGCTCCCGACTCAGTCTCCTCAAGCTCCTCTCTGGCCGTACGTGGGGTCTGGACCCCTCCACCATCCTCCACACCTATAAATCCCTCATCCGCCCTATCCTTTGTTATGCCCATCCGGCTTGGATCTCCGCCCCCCTACCTTTTATAAATCCCTCCAAATCCTTGAACACCATACTCTCCGCCTCGCCTGTTGCATCCGTCTCCCCTCCCCTACGCAGATCCTGTATGATCTCATCCCCTTCCCCCACCTCCTCCTTTTCCTTGAAAGGATACGGATCCTGTACACCTCCCGTAAACTCGATCCTCCTCACCCGCTCATCTCCCCGATCCTCTCTCACACCCGCCCGCTGCCGCGCCTGTATTCCCACGTCCCACCCGGTCTCCATCTCTCCACCCTCCTTACCCTCTCCCAAGGTGGCTTCCGCCAGCTCCCCCTCCCTGATGATGTCCTCCTCCCCTCCATCTACCCCTCCTATCAACTTTGACCCTGCCTCACCCCCCACTTCCGGTGTCCTTTCCTTTAGGCACCCTCCCTCCCTTCTCTTCCCTTCCCTTCTCTTTCCTTTTCCCCTGTCCCCTCCCTCCACCCCTCTTCCCCCGGGCTTCCCCTCCCCCTTCCTCCCTGCCCCCTATCTCCCCAGCCCATGACATCTCTGTTCTCCCCTCTCGCTCTCCCACTCCCCTTCCTCCTCCTCCGCTCTTGGCAGGTCCCCGGACTCGCACACGCATAGTGAACATTCGCGCGCCAGAGGTCATCACCATTAGTGTCTCGTGTGTGTGCCTTCGTTTGTGTTTAGTGTTTGTTCGCCGAAACGCCGCCACTGTTCACGTGTACCATCGCCATCATCCCTGTTTTGTGCGCCATGTCAACTAGTGTCAGTGATGTTTTCTCGTCAGGCGTGAATGGCTCCGTGTTTTTGTTTTTTGGTGTCTACATTGTTTTGCCCGCCATTCTGATTGTATTCTCTGTGCCCCTCTCTATTTCTTACTTATTGTAAATCTTAAGGCTGAAGAGCGGCGTACTCAGCTCCTGACAGCCCGCCTTGTGTAAGGTGATAAAATCACAATAAAGAAAAAAAAAGCGAGGAAGCAAGGCCCCAGTTCTCTCCAGACGCTGAATAGCACGCCATATGTGTCGGGAGACACGTCGCGTCGGTATCATTGCTACAAACAGCCTCGGATGCCGTATTAAGTTACTCAAGATACGCGTAACCATGAAATCATTTTCGAGTGAAGTGTTAATTCTGGGATGATTTTCATTATTTAGCTTCAGTTTGCGTATGTCGTATTTTCACGTGCCGTCGCGGGACAAACATTCTACCATTTATTTTGTGTGGCGTTTGATGAAACTAATCATCAAATTATGGCGAGCATTCATTTAAATATTCCATTTGGACAATTATAGTTGCATCAGCGCATTAGACTCTGAACTGCTCTGTTAGTTAGGTTGTGTGGATTCTTTTGTTTTTCATCTGTGACTTTCAGAATATACTCAACTATTTTAGAAAATCGTTTTTGATTATAAATTCCGGACAATCTCCTAATTCCTCAGAGCTATAATCTGTAACTATAAGTGTATTCTCAGATGAAGTGGGCACTAGGAATTCTAATTACAGGCTTAACGTTTTGCTAATCACTTTCTGGTTGCCAAAATTGTAGTTAGGGAACCAGTGTTGAGAACGGCAAACAACAGCAAAAATAATAGAAACATTTTTAACAACAATAATTTCACCCGCCGCCGCACATATGGTTAATCGGCCGGGAAATGAAGTGTTTCTGCCTTCAAACATAATTATATAACAGCAACATATTTTCCACCCGCCACCCCACATATGGTGCATCGGCCGGGAAGTGTTTCAACATTCAAACAGCAACATTAATACTATCCGCTGCCCCACATATGGTGCATCGGCCGGGAATTAAACTGAGTAAAAGTGAAAGTGATTTTTAAATATTCGGATTCTCGAGTGAAATGCGACACGCAACTGAGCATAGAACAGTGAATGTGTTACGTGCGTATGTGGACGACGCAATTGGATTAACAACGCCTCTGGATTGACGGAGCTGGCACTGAGTCTAGCGGCGCTGCCGGCATCGAGAGAAGCCAGTTTCGCCTCACCGCAGTCGTCCGCAGCAGCAGCCGGAGCCGCGCCTGCAGTTGCGGGCCACGCAAACACACAACAGCCGTCGGAGTGCCGTCTGCAATTCAGCGAGCTGCGTCGCATCAGTAATCCTGGTACGCCATGCCGGCAACGCCATACGTCGTGCAGAAGGAACTAAGTTAAGTGAAAAGCTGTTAAAAATTTTACTAACCTGCACTAAAAGACTGTCAGCGATGGAACCGCCGAAATACACTGAGGTTAAACTTAAATCAGAACCTATGAATGTTGAGGGGACTGTAAATCCAGTTAACAGTTCAAGTGTAAATATGCATGAAAGTAGTAATATTAAAGTGAAATATGAAGTATTGTCTCCTGACAGTAGTGTGAAAAGGGGCAATGATTCAATAATAGAGACCCCTGTCGTAAAGCAGAAATCAGAAATTGTTAATTTATTGGATGATAGTTTATCTGATGAATTATAAACAAGACAGCAGTCAGAGGTGGTAGAGTTTAAAAAGGATAAGTTAGATATAACTGATCAATCAGAAGTTTCATTTAGTTTTGATGATTCTGGTGTTGGAGCTAGTTTTTCGTCACCTGAGTGTGATAAAAAGCCAGCTAGTGAGCAACCCAAAGATGCTGGGGCTATTGATTTGAATGTTATATTACAAGCAATAGCTGCCAGTAATGCAAAAATAGCTGCCAGTAATGCAAAAATGACAGCTGAATTAAAGTCTGAAATAACTCAGGTCAAAAGCAGTAATGATGAATTAAAATCTGATATAATTGAGGTAAATAACAGGATTGTGGCCAGCCAAACAAATTTTAATAAAGGTTTGAGGCAATGGACAATAAATTAGAATCCAATAATGCTGAATTAAAGTATGAGATTGTGGCCAGCCAAACTAATTTTAATAAACGATTGGAGGTAATGGACGATACCTTCACGGCTGGTTGCAATAAGTTGAAAGAGGATCTAGACAGTTTGAATTATAAAATTTATAATAATCATGAGGATATTAAGAAAAAGGTTGCTCAACAATTTTCAGAAATGTATAAAACAGTAAAATCCGAAGTTGCTGAGGTTCGCAAAGACTTCCAATTGGAAGATGCGAAGCTGGAGCACAAGTTAACAGAAAAGATCGAGGCGGAATCTGAACTGTGCTCAGATAGGTTTAAAGATGTTAATATAAAAGTAAACATATGTCAAGCAGAAGTAGATGCAATCAAAACTGATACTTCTCATATTGTGCAAAGAGTAGATAATGTTGAAATGAAAGTAGAAAATATTAGTACTAACATTGCTAACATTGAGAGGAAAGTAGCTTCAGTAACTTCTGGTAATGGTAGTATACAACAAGTTGTAGCTGCAAACGCCGCTTTTATCGGGTGTCGGCAGTTCTTGCGGTTTGATCCAGATAAAAATATCCACCCGCTAGATTTCTGGAACGATTTTGAAGATGTGATTCCACCAACTTGGTCTGAACGAGAGGAAATCTCATTTATTAGAAGCCATTTAGCAGGTGACGCCATGCGTTGGTCAGCTGATGTTATGTTGAAGTGTAAAACATTAGCGGAGTTTAAAACAGCTTTCATTAATGAGTATTGGTCTAGCAATAAGCAAAATGAAGTGTTGAGAGAATTTTGGAATGGAAAACGCTTCAGTGCAGGCAAGGAATCTATTAAAGAATTTGCTAGGTCATGGATCTCACGTTTGTCACATTTGGGCGAAAAGCTAAAACCTGAAATGATAATACTAGTTCTTGAAGCCAAACTGCCATGGTATTGGCAAACTAGAATTATATCTGCCCCTGGAGACAATCTGGATCGTTTCATTGAGTATCTGGAACGTGTAGAACGTGTTGCTGCCAATGAGGAGCAAGCACGTAATAACAGAAATGCTAATAACAATAGTAGTAATTTTAGGAACGAGCAAAATGGCAATGTAAACATCAGAACAGTACGTGTTCGCCATCCTAAGAGAGGTAGGAATTGGAGGAATAATTATCAGAACCAACAATGGCATCCTAATGATAATAATTTTGTTCCAAACAAAATTATGCAGGTAAGCAACAGTGCGGAAAGAAATGCTGTGCCAGTTAACTATAATATAAATAAAGGAAACAGTAATAGGCCGAGGCAGGACAACTAGTTCCCGTCTATGAGGACACTGGCGCTCACCAGGCGGTTACTTTTCCTAAGCCAGTAGTTACGGGAATTGGTAAGACGGATCAGAATACTCAAACTGAACATGTGGATGAAGAGTCGGTAGCACCTAAGAATACAGCAGAAATATTAGATCACTCACAGTATTTGATAGATACCGTGCTAGAGACGCTTTCTAAGTGGGAAGAGAAAGAGAAGGCGCAGCAGTGTAACGATAGGGAGGAGCTACAAAATACTAAATTTTCAGGTGAAGAAGCAGAAGAAATTCATGCTTATATTTACGATGAGGATGATGTGCTCTTATCTAAAGTGCCTGTGCAGGATATTGATAATGTACTAATAGATTTAGGACAGGAGATAAGTGAGAATGTAGAGGGTAGCCTGTTGGGGGTCGATGAACCCAGTAGCTGTGACCAGTTGTCACTTGAGAAGGAAACCGACGATAATGGTGAAAGTGGTTTAGCTGTAACTAGTGTTATGCCCGGTCTGGAGGCACAGAATCGCTCAGACTACAGTAATTTGGGTTATGTTCAGCAAACTAAATGTAATGAAGTCGTGAGGTGTTTCGATTTGAAATTAATAGACCGACTGGAAAAGGCAGCTGAAAATGTAATTCAGGAAACCCCTACACACTGTGACCTAAATGTAATGAAGACAGATGTCGATCACTTTAGTTGGAGACAAATCCAAAAGGAACTATTAGATGAATTTGAGAAACCACCTGTACAACCTAGAATAAACCACCCTATAATAATAGTGAATATGTTGGGTATCAATGTACGTTGTCTCTTGGACAGTGGAAGTGAGGTGAGTGCGATATCTCAGTCCTTCTTTGATGCATTACCTGGTAAAGACAAGCTTACAGTGATGAGGGTATCAGGACTAAGAATTATTGGTGCTACTGGCAAGGTTTCACAAACGGTAAAGCAAGAAGCTTTGCTTCCCTTTAACATTAATGGTAATTTAATTGATCATCCATGTTTAATTGTAAACAATCTCAGTATTGAAGTTTTAATTGGCATAGATTTCTTGTCGAAATATCAGAGTGTTGTTGACTTTGAAAAAAGCCAGTTAAAAATGGTCTTGCCGATAACCGGAGTAATTACAGTACCTTTTAGTGATAAACATGTAGTAACTAAAGATGAAACTTGGGAGCTGCCTATACGAGTTCTGAAAAATAGGAAATATTGGGACGAAGGTGTTAATCTTAGTACAAGTAAGCTAAACACAGAAGAAGAAGAAGCAATTATTTTGGATAAAATAGAAGCTAAATTGCAGGAAATCGATAAAATTTCAGCTAACCAGAAGGAAGAAATGAGACAGGTTTTAAAAAGGCATCATAAGGTATTTTCAGATCGACCTGGCGTGGTCAAAGTTTATGAATGTCAATTAAAGGTGAAACCCGGCCAAGTGTTTTTCAGGAAGCCATACCAAATACATGTAGCTAGGAAGGAGGCAGTTCGAAAGGAGATACAGAGAATGCTAGAGTGGGGTGTGATTGAAAAAGCGGTCACTGAGTACAATAATCCTCTTGTTGTTGTACCAAAAAGAGACGGGAGTGTCAGATTGGTCTTGGACGCTCGTTGGTTGAATGAAATAGTGGTTAGGGAAAGTGATAGACCGCAGAACATGGACGAGTTATTGCAAAAGTTCCGGGGAGTAAAATTCTTAACTTCTATGGACATCACGTGTGGATATTGGAATTTGCCACTGGCGGAAAGTTCAAGGAAGTACACAGCTTTCTTGTACGAAGGAGTTTGTTACCAGTACCGTGTGGTACCTTTCGGACTTAATATCTCTGTTTGTGCCTTCGTACGTGTGATGTGCCATGTTTTAGGACCAGTCTTAAGTAATAAAATAACAGTCTACGTAGATGATCTGTTAATAGCAACTCCTACCTGGGAAGAACACATAGCTTTATTAGAGGAAGTGTTAGAGGCTACTGAGAGAGGTGGCATGAAACTAAAGATTGAAAAGACAGAGTGCGTTAAAGAGGAAATAGGTTCTTGGGATATATGATAAGTGGAAAAGGTATTCTGCCTGACCCAGACAAGCTAGCAGTCATTGAAAAATTTGAGGCTCCCAGAAACAAGAAGCAGTTGAGATCGATGTTCGGTCTTTTCGGCTTCTATAGGCGTTTTGTTAGTGATCAGGCTTTTAATGCGCCCTGTCTTCACCTCCTGCTGAAAAAGAATACCCCTTGGGTTTGGAAAGAAGAATGTCAACAGGCGTTCGAGGTGCTTAAACAATCTTTAATTAATATTCCTATTTTACATCATCCTGAATTTGAAAAACCATTCTGTATGTCTGTTGATGCTAGTGGCTATGGTATAGCTGTGGAGATATTCCAAGTAGAAATAGAGAACGAACAAGAAGTGCACAAGACTATAGCTTTCGCAAGTCGATCTTTATAGGCAGCAGAGAGATATTATGGCATCTCAGAACTGGAAGCATTGGAAATTGTATTTGGGGTACAGAAGTTTGAGCAGTATCTATTAGGTCACAAGATAATTGTTTACAGTGACCATAAGGCTTTGACCTTTTTTAAAGACCTGTAAGTTGAGGAATGCTCGTTTGGTAAGATGGTCATAGTATCTCCAGCAGTTTGACCATGAGGTTAAATATATTCAAGGAAAAGACAATCTGGTAGCTGATGGGTTATCTAGAAGTGCGGAGCTCTGTGATGGCGCGGGAATTACAGCAACAGACCTAAATGAAGTTCGAATGTTTGCATTGGACGAAGTAAAGGAAGAAAGTGCATTAAAGAGAGTGATTAAGAACTTGAGACGTGAGCAGAATGCAGATGACCAACTGAAATTAGTGAAGAGCTATTTAGGAAATGCGAACTATCCTAAGGTTTCGCAATACTATTATCTGCATAAAGGTATTCTGTTTAGGAGGAAAAAGGTAGGTGTTTCTGAGTGGAAGCTGTGCTTTCCCTCACAACATGTAGACTTACTAATCGATTATGTACACCTGAGGTATGGGCACTACGGTGCAAAGAAGTGCATTGCAAAATTAAAAGAGAAGGTTGTGTTTGACAACATGTACCGCCGTGTGGCCAATCGTCTAGCATCTTGTGTAGTGTGCCAGAAAGTCCGTGCTGCTAACACCAGAATACAAGGGGATATGCATTCAGTAGAGCCAACTGAAACCCTAGAATTACTGGCTTGTGATTTGTTTGGCCCTCTTCCTGTTTCGAGAGGTGGTTGCACCCATGTTTTTGTTGTTGTGGATGGATTCAGTAAATATGTTAAGCTATACCCAATTAAAAGAGCAAATGCAAAAACATTGGTAGAAAAATTGGAAAAGGATTTCTTCGTGAACGTTGGCGTCCCGAAGAATTTGCTGTCAGACAATGGACCTCAATTTACTTCTGATAGATTTAAGAAATGTCTAGATAAGGCCAGCGTGAAACATCTGAAAATATCTGCGTATTTCCCCCAAGGAAATATGAGTGAACGTATTATGAGAGAATTGAATAGGCTTTGCAGAACTTTTTGTGCTCGGAAACACTCAAGTTGGGCAGAGCACATTAAGTATTTTGAGAATATAATTAACAACTTAAGACATGATGCAACTGGTTTTGCACCTTGCGAATTGATGTTTGGCCAAGAACCGCACAATGTGATTGCAGATATGGTAGAATTCCCTATTCTAACGCAAATATCCACAGACGAGAAGAAATTAAAGGCTAGGGCAAATATAAGAAACAGAGTGTTGGAAAGGAAGAAGCGTCATGACGCAAAAGCTGTACCTACTAGTTTTGAAATAGGTCAGTTAGTCCTTGTCAAAACCAAGGAAAAATCAAAGAAAGTAAATGCAGAAACAAAGAAATTCATGTTCGTATACCAAGAACCTTTCAGGATCATAGGAAAACCACATGCCAATGCATATAGGCTAGAGTACGCTAAAAGTAAAAAGCTATTAGGTCTCAGGAACGTGATCGACTTAAAGAAATTCATAGGTAGTGAATGAATGCTGTAGGGAGGAGGTTGTTCTGTAACCTCTACACAGTGTGGCAGCTGTGCAGTCCCAGCTGTGTGAGATCTTTCCTTTTCAGGTCTCACTCATTCTTCATCTTTCCTATCCACCTAAAATTTCGACCCCTTCTTTCCATTACAAAAATTTCTGAAACCAATGAATGCTGTAGGGAGGAGGTTGTTCTGTAACCTCTACACAGTGTGGCAGCTGTGCAGTCCCAGCTGTGTGAGATCTTCTTTCCTTTTCAGGTCTCACTCATTCTTCATCTTTCCCATCCACCTAAAATTTCGACCCCTTCTTTCCATTACGAAAATTTCTGAAACCAATGAATGCTGTAAGGAGGAGGTTGTTCTGTAACCTCTACACAGTGTGGCAGCTGTGCAGTCCCAGCTGTGTGAGATCTTCTTTCCCTTTCAGGTCTCACTCATTCTTCATCTTTCCTATCTACAAAAATTTTGACCCCTTCTTTCTAATACAAAAATTTTCCGCTATGGCTATCAAGCCATGAGTTCTCGAACCATTCTATCCACCGATTAGTGAAGAAAAATACCTAATGTGACACACCTAACAGTGACATAAACAATAGAGAAGTATGATGTAATTAAGATACAAATGTATTTGAGTAACAATTATGTATAGAACCCAGATAATATAGTAAGTACAAAGTTGTTGTTTTATTGGAAATGGTCCCACAACAATATTTTTAAAAAATGTACAAATTCGTGTTCAAGCAGGATCTGAAGTGGCAGTGAGACCTAGTGTACGCATTAGAGCTAACTAATTAATAGTAAAAGAGAGTGCTTAGTGTTATGAAAAATATGCAGATAAGTTGTAAGGATAAACTCACCTTGTGTAGCAAGGAATGTCAGTGTAATAGAATTGAACAGTGTTTGTGGTTGAGACGTGAAGGACACGTCCCTGAAGTATTTATAAGGTTGGAGCTGGCCATTATTTTGGTGTAGTGTGTGACAGGACACACCTACACGTATTGAGGTTATGAGTTGGAGGCGTGAATGCGACCATAGGTACCCTTATGTTAGATGAGACAGAGCAGCTCATGGTGTCCTATAGGTTTAAGAAATTTAGCATTACGCTCGACCATAATTACTTAATGCATTTTAGTGGTGGGTCGAGAGAGACTACCTGTGGTTTCAGCGTCCGATCGAGTGGAAATGGATTGCCACGTGAGCAAACTGATCACCTGCAGTACACTATGGATATGAAATAAATGTGCTATCATGTACTTTAAATTTTAATGGAGTGAGTATTACTTAAGTTCATACACTAGCAAAGTAAATAAGTAACATAATGAGAGACGAGAAACATTATTGATAGCTCAGCATAAATACACTAGCAAAGTAAATAAGTAACATAATGACAGACGTGAAACATTATTGATAGCTCAGCATAGATACACTTCAAAGGAAGTAAGTACATAATTGCAGATGTGAAACTGACACAACAGCAGAGGACCAATAAGTGGATTTAGTAGTCAACTAAACGTAGTGTGTTTTGAACACTCAGAACTGTACTATTACCAAAAGTTACTCATATGTACAAAGAAGCTGAGAAAACAACTACTAATCAAATATACTCATACTATCTCTAAGAATAAGGTAATCAAAGATGAGTCAGCTAAGTGAATAAAATACAAATGTATCAGGAATGTACCGAGCATTGGTTCAGTGTTCCGGCCCAGAAATAATAAATTCAGATTAAATAGGATTTATGATTGTATGCCTTAAGAGCATAAATTTTCTCTAGTACGTGACTAACGGCGTTCTGAGCCATTTGTTTACCGATTTTATGACAATTAAGTAACCGTAAGAGTAAAATTGAAAAAGTTCTGTTAACTTTGTTCCAGCAACATATTGAAGGATAAAATGTATACATCCCCATTTCATTGTGACTCACCCTTAGATATTAAGTGAACAGAGTCTGAGGCACTCTTTTTGTTTGTTCTACAGGACAAACCAGATAATGGCAGCCTGGTAGCTGCGTGAAAGCGTGGAGTGACTTGGACACCACTCACAGTGACCCCTCCCCTTTCCCCATATAATTTAGAGTGAACGTGAAGGACGCACACCATAGCAACTTCCCCTCCTCTACCCTTGTGAATGGAAGTGTAGGACGCCAGCCAAAGCGGCTACAACCACGTGTGTAAAAATTATTTGTGAAATTTTCTTTCAGGTTTAGAAAAGACTGCTAAGATATAATCATGTGTTTATGTATCTTGAATAACTTTTATTATTTTTTTTTTGAGTTTGTGTATGTAAAAATGTATTTAATGGATTTAAGATTCTCATAATTTTACATATTTTTATGTGTTTGTTTGTCTAAGGCAATATGTATGTCAAAGTGTTTCATTGACTTTGCTTAAATTTTGAGTAATAATGTTGCTTAAGAGGCAGTGAACATGTCCGCAATTTAAATAGTTAATGTAGGTAATCAGTTTTCCTTTAATTTTCATAGGAAGTTATGCTGCACTCTTGCTTCCCTTTTTGTAATTAAATTCTTTTTTGTTCATTAACATTCAAAAACAAAAAAAAAATTAAGTAGAGGGTGATGTAGGAAAGCAGCCTACTCACGCCATAGTAAATTCACAGCAATCTTTCCATTGTGTGCCAGCCAGTCCGCTGTAACTAGCTCTAACGTCATAAATGTTGCGCAATACTTTAAAAATCAAGAAAATAACCTAAAATGTTTCTAGTATGTCAGGAGTAATACTAAATTAATATGTGTTGAATATCAGTTCGATAACTTTAGCCATTTTCGAAATTTGGACGTTTTTCTGTAAAAATCATTGGCGCAACAGAAAAGGGCTAGAGACTTCAAAATTTATAATTAGGTTCCTTTTTCATAAATATTTAATAGAAACACTCTTCTGGATCTCACAATTTAAGATTTTAGTTGAAATTCAATATTTTCTGGTTTTTGTCTTAAAACTTAAGGAAGCAAGATAGATTAAGTAGGCTAATAAATAAGGCTAGGATGTTTATATTTAAGTAGGTTGGAGATCCGGTATAACTATGAAGATGTGAGAAGTTTCATTTGAATACCTATAAAACTATAGCGATAGCGTATCTCCAAAGGGCCAGTTCAGAGCTCGTCTACTGCGTGCAGTGTAATTAAATTAATTCTCTCGCCCAAAATATTTAACTTAGCGACGTCAAAATTTTATTATCAATACTTACCTGTGTGCTGAATGCACATTTAAATTAAGAGCTTCATCGGCCATCAGTAAAAGAAGCTATGATTTATTCGGTAACTTAATGTGGTGCATTACTAGCCCAGCGGCTAGTCGGGAGAGCCGATTTGATCAAGTGTTCCCATAGCCGTCCGCACCACGGCTTTATACACTCCTGGAAATTGAAATAAGAACACGGTGAATTCATTGTCCCAGGAAGGGGAAACTTTATTGACACATTCCTGGGGTCAGATACATCACATGATCACACTGACAGAACCACAGGCACATAGACACAGGCAACAGAGCATGCACAATGTCGGCACTAGTACAGTGTATATCCACCTTTCGCAGCAATGCAGGCTGCTATTCTCCCATGGAGACGATCGTAGAGATGCTGGATGTAAACCTGTGGAACGGCTTGCCATGCCATTTCCACCTGGCGCCTCAGTTGGACCAGCGTTCGTGCTGGACATGCAGACCGCGTGAGACGACGCTTCATCCAGTCCCAAACATGCTCAATGGGGGACAGATCCGGAGATCTTGCTGGCCAGGGTAGTTGACTTACACCTTCTAGAGCACGTTGGGTGGCACGGGATACATGCGGACGTGCATTGTCCTGTTGGAACAGCAAGTTCCCTTGCCGGTCTAGGAATGGTAGAACGATGGGTTCGATGACGGTTTGGATGTACCGTGCACTATTGAGTGTCCCCTCGACGATCACCAGTGGTGTACGGCCAGTGTAGGAGATCGCTCCCCAAACCATGATGCCGGGTGTTGGCCCTGTGTGCCTCGGTCGTATGCAGTCCTGATTGTGGCGCTCACCTGCACGACGCCAAACACGCATACGACCATCATTGGCACCAAGGCAGAAGCGACTCTCATCGCTGAAGACGACACGTCTCCATTCGTCCCTCCATTCACGCCTGTCGCGACACAACTGGAGGCGGGCTGCACGATGCTTGGGCGTGAGCGGAAGACGGCCTAACGGTGTGCGGGACCGTAGCCCAGCTTCATGGAGACGGTTGCGAATGGTCCTCGCCGATACCCCAGGAGCAACAGTGTCCCTTATTTGCTGGGAAGTGGCGGTGCGGTCCCCTACGGCACTGCGTAGGATCCTACGGTCTTGGCGTGCATCCGTGCGTCGCTGCGGTCCGGTCCCTGGTCGACGGGCACGTGCACCTTCCGCCGACCACTGGCGACAACATCGATGTACTGTGGAGACCCCACGCCCCACGTGTTAAGCAATTCGGCGGCACGTCCACCCGGCCTCCCGCATGCCCACTATACGCCCTCGCTCAAAGTCCGTCAACTGCACATACGGTTCACGTCCACGCTGTCGCGGCATGCTACCAGTGTTAAAGACTGCGATGGAGCTCCGTATGCCACGGCAAACTGGCTGACACTGACGGCGGCGGTGCACAAATGCTGCGCAGCTAGCGCCATTCGACGGCCAACACCGCGGTTCCTGGTGTGTCCGCTGTGCCGTGCGTGTGATCATTTCTTGTACAGCCCTCTCGCAGAGTCCGGAGCAAGTATGGTGGGTCTGACACACCGGTGTCAATGTGTTCTTTTTTCCATTTCCGGGAGTGTATATAAGAACGCTGCGCGAGGAGGCAAGGCCCCAGTTCTCTCCAGACGCTGAATAGCACGCCGTATGTGTCGGGAGTCGCGTCGCGTCGGTATCATTGCTACAAACAGCCTCGGATGCCGTATTAAGTTACTCAAGATACGCGTAACCATGAAATCATTTTCGAGTGAAGTGTTAATTCTGGGATGATTTTCATTATCTAGCTTCAGTTTGCGTATGTCGTATTTTCACGTGCCGTCGCGGGACAAACATTCTACCATTTATTTTGCGTGGCGTTTGATAAAACTAATCATCAAATTATGGCGAGCATTCATTTAAATATTCAATTTGGACAATTATAGTTGCATCAGCGCATTAGACTCTGAACTTCTCTGTTAGTTAGGTTGTGTGGATTCTTTTGTTTTTCATCTGTGACTTTCAGAATATACTCAACTATTTTAGAAAATCGTTTTTGATTATAAATCCCGGACAATCTCCTAATTCCTCAGAGCTATAAGCTGTAACTATAAGTGTATTCTCAGATGAAGTGGGCACTAGGAATTCTAATTACAGGCTTCACGTTTTGCTAATCACTTTCTGGTTGCCAAAATTGTAGTTAGAGAGCCAGTGTTGAGAACGGCAAACAACAGTAAAAATAATAGGAACATTTTTAACAACAATAATTTCACCCGCCACCGCACATATCGTTAATCGGCCGGAAAATGAAGTGTTTCTACCTTCAAACATAATTATATAACAGCAACATATTTTCCACCCGCCGCCCCACATATGGTGCATCGGCCAGGAAGTGTTTTAACATTCAAACAGCAACATTAATACTATCCGCCGCCCCACAGTGTGTACAGCAATCTGGACCACCACATCTGAAGGTCTCGCTGTATGGTGGTACAACATGCAGTGTATGGTTTTCATGAGCAATAAAAAGGTCGGAAATGATGTTTATGTTGATCTCTATTCCAATTTTCTGTACAGGTTTCGGAACTCTAGGAATCGAGGTGATGTAAAACCTTTTTTTGATGTGTGTATGATCCACAGAATATCCTTTGAAGAAATGAGAATCTGGATTTCGCACGAGCGATGCTTTCTGAATCCGTACAGATATGTGGACAGAATCTTTTCTGTGTCAAGGTAATTTGTTACATTCCAAATCTGCAAGAAACCGACGTTAAGGATATTGGTCTGGACCTGGCGACTTACTTGTTTCAACTCTTTCAGTGGCTTCTCTGCGCTAGTGATGCCTCTTCCATTGTCTTCCATGTAGGGATCCGTGTGACAGTCAAACGATGGCAAGTTTGTGCTATAGTCATGCGTGAGAAATTTCTTAAATGTGAAATTTAAGACTTCGTCTTTCCTCTTGCAGTCTACTACTGCTATTCCGGACTGGTCGACTGGTCGACGAGTGACTAGACAGAAGCCTTCGACTTACTTTGTGACTTTAAGTATTAACAGAATTTCTCAGGTTCCCGAAAAGATTTATCTCTATGGTTTGATGGTGGAGGGTATTGATGGAAGATGTTGGAAGGATCTTCTTGCGGAAGAAGATAGTAAATTTGCCTGTCGACATCTGCGCGTTCTTTTTCGAACCGAGAATGTAACAATCTCTGCTTGTACAGAATTTTCCCAGTTTTTTATACTAGGCCGCAGTTGGCCTTTTCCAACCTTGATCGACATATTTGGAATGTAAGTGCAATTTAGAATGGGTTTAAACCCTGCCAATGAATCCTCAATGTCCACCATATTAGGACTAAATGATATCGATTAAGTATCTAACTGTGATGCTAACAACGGCTTTTCAATTTTTTTATCTTCTTGTTTTGTTTTTTGTTTCAGCACAAATATTCTCTAACTTTCTTGTCTGATGTATTAATTTAATCATCGTCGCTATAACTACATCATGATCGCGAATACATGTCTAAATGCTGAAACTGTCGGTAAGGTCAGGTCTGGTTGTAGTTACAAGATAGGAAGAAGGGAGGAAGGAAGGAAGATTCGGCTTAACATCCCACAGACATCAAAGTCGTTAGAGACGGAGCACAAGCTCGGATTGTGTAAAGGATGGGGAAGCAAATCGGTCGTGCTCTCTCAAAGGAACCATTCCGGTATTTGCCTGGAGCGATTTAGGGAAATCAAGGAAAATCTAATTCCGGATGGCCGAACTCGGGTTTGAAACGTCGTTCTCGCGAATGCGAGTCCAGTGTGCTAACCACCGCGCCACTTCGCTCGGTGCAAGGCATCCTAAACAACGGATTCTCATGTCCTCTCTAAATATTGCTTCTGTTCCTTTAATTCTCTTCTATTAACCTGATTTTCCTCGGATTACTTTCTGTACGTTCTCAAGCTCTACATTTTCTCAGCATTGCTAATCATAACTGTGGAACCGCCAATCAAGGCCCGCTCTTCCATTCCATTGCTATACTTCAATTTCATGCAGCAACCGACATGAGCCAATGAAGTGACCTTAATCAAAATCCTGGTGACACATACAGTGAATACCCACATGAATAATCTGTCGTACAGACAAAATTCCAGTTAAGTAGCTGTGACACTCTCGTGTAGATGTACCCGACAAGAATATGTGTTAATTGAAAGTCATATATCATAACCCAAATAAAGAAAGAGTAAATTACTAACATAGCTCAACATTTAATATTGTTCTTATATGACACTCCTCACAACAAGTTCAATCATAAATTTTCAGGCCAAGATAACACATTTACATGCCAGCGAAATAACAAACTGATATTCATTCCAAAAGCGTATAAAGTATCATATAACACCAACAGAACCTTCAAAACAATTATCTGCTACAAAAGCATAATTTTTTATCTATATGTTCACACAACATTATCGGCGCAAAATCTTAAAAAATTCACATAATTGCTCCATCTCCCTTCCATTATTCCTTCACCGAACCATCCAGACACAGTATGAATTCCACCAAAACTTCCAAAGTTGGAAAGTATGTCTGCATAATTATTAATTCAGTTAAAATCAATTTTAAAAGATGCGTAAGAAGTCCTCCAGTTAATTAGTCTCACCAGAGCACCACAAAGCATCAGTTAACTGTATTACATCGACATTCACATTCTACTAATTTCTGTCACAGAGATAAATAGATAAACCATGTTTTTCAGTTAACACAGTTGTGAGCATACTAACGCATTAATGCAAGCAGCATAAACACCACACTTGCGCCATAATCACTGTATTTAGATAAGCAAAAATTTTCTGCGGAAAGAAACATATATTACTTTACTTTTACACTTTGCAATAAATTTCTGCCTCTTACTCAGCAGTGATTAATAGAACTCAATATGTAATGAGAAATTTCAGAGTGAAAATCTCATTCTGGAAACATCCTCCAGGTTGTGGCTAAGCCATATCTCCGCAGTATCCTTTCTTTCGGGAGTGCTAGTTCTGCAAAGTTCGCAGGAGAGCTTCTGTAAAGTTTGGAAGGTAGGAGACGAGGTACTGGCAGAAGTAAAGCTGTGAGGACCAGGCGTGAGTCGTGCTTGAGTAGCTCAGTTGGTAGAGCAATTGCCCGCGAAAGGCAAAGGTCCCGAGTTCGAGTCTCGGTCGGTGCACACAGTTTTAATCTGCCAGGAAGTCTCAAAGTTTTTATTTCTTCTCCATGGATTTCAATACCTACTTCGAATTTTTCTTTTGTTTCCTTCACTGCTTGCTCAATATAGAGATTGAATAACATTGGGGAGAGGCTACAACACTGTCTCACTCCCTTCCCAACCACTGCTTCCCTTTCATGTCCCTCAACTCTTATAACTGCCATTAGGTTTCTATACAAAATGTAAATACCCTTTAGCTCCCTATATTTTACCCCTGCCACCTTCAGAATTTGAAAGAGAGTATTCCAGTCAACATTGTCAAAAGCTTTCTCTAAGTCTACAAATGCTAGAAACGTAGGTTTGCCTTTCCTTTATCTAGCTTCTAAGATAAGTCGTAGGGTCAGCATTGCCTCACGTGTTCCTATATTTCTACGGAATCCTAACTGATCTTCCTCTAGGTCGGCTCCTACTAGTTTTTCCATTCGTCTGTAAAGAATCTGCGTTAGTATTTTGCAGCCATGACTTATTAAACTGATAGTTCGATAATTTTCACATCTGTCAACACCTGCTTTCTTTGGGATTGGAATTATTATATTCTTCTTGAAGTCTGACGGTATGTCGCCTGTCTCAGATATCTTGCTCACCAGATGGTAGAGTTTTGTCAGGACTGGCTCTCCCAAGGCTGTCAGTAGTTCTAATGGAATGTTGTCTACTCCCGGGGCCTTGTTTCGACTCAGGTCTTTCAGTGCTCTGTCAAACTCTTCACGCAGTATCATATCTCTCATTTCATCTTCATCTACATCGTCTTCCATTTCCATAATATTGTCCTCAAGTACATCGCCGTTGTATTGACCCTCTATATACTCCTTCCACATTTTTTTCTGCTTTCCCTTCTTTGCTTAGAACTGGGTTTCCATCTGAGCTCTTAATATTCATACAAGTGGTTCTCTTTCTTCCAAAGGTCCCTTTCATTTTCCTGTAGGTAGTATCTATCTTACCCCTAGTGAGATAAGCCTCTATATCGTTACATTTGTCCTCTAGCCATCCCTGCTTAGCCATTTTGCACTTCCTGTCGATCTCATATTTGAGACGTTTGTATTCCTTTTGGCCTGCTTCATTTATTGCATTTCTATATTTTCTCCTTTCATCAATTAAATTCACTATATCCTCTGTTACCCAAGGATTTCTACTAGCCCTCGTCTTTTTACCTATTTGATCCTCTGCTGCCTTCACTACTTCATACCTCAAAGCTACCCATTCTTCTTCTACTGTATTTCTTTCCTCCATTCCTGCCATTTGTTCCCTTACGCTCTCCTTGAAACTCTGTACAACCTCTGGCTTAGTCAGTTTATCCAGTTCCCATCTCCTTTAATTCCCACCTTTTTGCAGTTTCTTCAGTTTTAATCTACAGTTCATAACCAATAGATTGTGGTCAGAGTCCACATCTGCCCCTACAAATGTCTTACAATTTAAAACCTTGTTCCTAAATCTCTGTCTTACCATTATGTAATCTATCTGAAATCGGTCAGTATCTCCAGGCTTCTTCCATGTATACAAACTTCTGTTATGATTCTTGAACCAAGTTTAAGCTATTATTAAGTTGTGCTCTGTGCAAAATTCTACCAGGCGGCTTCCTCTTTCATTTCTTATCCCCAATCCATATTTACCGACTACGTTTCCTTCTCTCAATTTTCCTACTACCGAATTCCAGTCACCCATTCGTATCCTTCACTATCTGAATAATTTCTTTTATTTCATCATACATTTCGTCAATTTCTTCGTCATCTGCAGAGTTAGTCGGCATATAAACTTGTACTACCGTAGCAGGCGTGGGCTTTGTGTCTATCTTGGCCACAATAATGCGTTCACTATGCTGTTTGTTGTAGCTTACCCGCATTGCTATTTGTTTATTCGTTATTAAACCTACTCCTGCATTACCCCTATCTGACTTTGTATTTATAACCCTGTATTCGCCTGACCAAAAGTCTTGTTCCTCCTAATTGTTCCAACTTCACTAATTCCCACTATATCTAACTTTAACCTATTCATTTCCCTTTTAAAATTTTCTAACTTACCTGCCCGATTAAGGGATCTGACGTTCCACGCTCCGATCCGTAGAACGCCAGTTTTCTTTCTCCTGATAACGACGTCCTCTTGAGTAGTCCCCGCCCGGAGATCCGAATGGGGGACTATTTTACCTCCGGAATATTTTACCCTAGAGGACACCATCATCATTAACCATACAGTAAAGCTGGATGCCCTCGGGAGAAATTACGGCTGTAGTTTCCCCTTGCTTTCAGCCGTCGCAGTACCAGCACAGCAAGGCTGTTTTGGTTAGTGTTACAAGGCCAGATCAGTCAGTCATCCAGACTGTTGGCCCTGCAACTACTGAAAAGGCTGCTGCCCCTCTTCAGGAACCACACGTTTGTCTGGCATCTCAACAGATACCCCTCCGTTGTGGTTGCACCTACGGTACGGCTATCTGTATCGCTGAGGCACGCAAGCCTCCCCACCAACGGCAAGGTCCATGGTTAATTGAGGGGGGGGGGGGGAGTGTCACTGCCAAGCAACATAGCTTGATGAAACATGGACCATACATACAAATAACAGCTACACGTAAGTGAAAGAAATACGCCATGGGACGGAGAGGGATGCCACATTTATTCAACGACAATAATTACGCTGATATCACTGCGAGTTATCATGGCTCCCTGGACGTTACAAGAGGCGCGACATGGTTCTCAATGGACTGTGTGAAAACCACAGACATCAGTGCATGCTGTGAAAAGTGCTCCTAGGCTGATCATAGGGATGATAAGGAGCTCGTTTGGTAGAGCGTTCCAGTCCGTCTTCAGTGCAATGTATGAGTGCTGGATACTCTTTGTTGCATGTGAAAGTGCTTCAGTACGGCTTGCCAATGCACCCCACAAGTGCCTGAGAGTATTTAAGTCGGAAGAACGGCCAGGCCAGTAATACTTTTAATCTTTTTACTTTCTTCAGGTTTATACCTGACATGGCTTCGTAGATACTTCATATTGAACAAGCTAATTTCTGCTTAATTCTCTAGAAGCAATACTAATGGACATTATTTGCTCTGTACGGTATCCGTATATCTTCTCGTTCCAAGAGTACCTCCACTTGCGCTGTTCGATGCGGTCGCGCGTTGTCATCCATGAAAATGATGTCAGGGCCGAATACAGCCCTGAAAAGACGTACATGGCGAAGGAAACAGTGTTACTGTAACATTGACTGATTAGTGTACCATTTTCAAAAATGTGTGGGTCAGTACGCCAATGGAATGTAGTGCCTCCCCAAACCTTAACATCTACACCAGCAAAACGCAGAATCACTACTCATACTGTTAGCTCTCACCCAAGAAGAACAACTTATCCTACTCCTCGTTGGTCTAATCTCTATGCTTTTGGCACCATCGAAGATGATACCGCCAATGTGCGGGTGTCAACAGAACACTAGACTGGTCATCAGACAAAAAGACCACCTCTATGCAGTCGTGGTTAAACTGTGGAGCATGAGATTGCGTGCCTTGCAGTCCTTTTAAATGTTGTTGCAATTGCACTCGCTGCTTGACGTTGCTTCCATCTTGCTTGTTGCACAATGTAGAGGTCTTCTGCTGCTATAGTTGACCGTGATCGACCACCTCCTCTCCTTCGAGCAGCAGTGACTATGATTCAGGACGATCCCCATGTGCATGAGACAATGCTGTGAGCTATAAAAAACTCGTAAGCCACACTCGTCACATTTTATTCTTCTTCCAGTATCTCGATGATGCTTCCCAGTGTGAAGTCATCCAAATGTTGACTCGGGGGCACCATAATGCACCAAAACTTCGAATGATAAGCACTGTCTTATCCCCTTCCCTTAACTGTCTCCTGCTGCAGGGCCAGCACCCTTTGACCGTATTATCACGCTGACCCTCACGTCATGTGACGACCAACATTCAGTTCACGACTTGTTGGCAGCATGATCCCGCACTTTCATTCATTTACACCGAGTAGTTAATAAATCATGTTACCATATGTAGATCATCTTAACGTTTTGCACGGAAGTGTATTTATCGGTCACGACAAAGTCTGAGAGCTTATCGCTGATCATTACTGCTGCTGTTTCTCTTCTCACTACCTGCGACGGTCGTTCACTGCGTCACAGGATTCCAGGATCCCTTCACTTTAAGGCTTTCCTCTTTCATCTTAATACTGTCGATCTCTACAGCTTCCCTGAACAAGCAAGCGTAGCAGCTACGCCACACACCAAGAACATCCGCGTCGGCAATAGCGTGTGGTTTGTTTCACCATGTACTGTCGTTCAGGAAAGCCTAAAAATCCACAAAACGACAATAGCTTCAACAACAAGAAGGAAAGCCTTAAGATGAATAGATGCTGGATTCCTAAGCCTCTGCGAACGCTCGTTGCAGGTACCTACGGAAGAACCACAAATTAAAGCCCACGATATAGCCCTCAGAAATTGGCGCTAGAGGTATATATAATCTGCAGTGGCGGGGTAGAGAAAATCACCAGAAATAGGGGTTAAAGCTTGACAAATCCTGACACTCATGCGGCCGAAATGTCAGAAAAATCATCAAAGAAACGTTGACCGGAGAAACCGAGACTGAATCCAACAGGCAGTTTATAAACAAGTGGCTACGAAAGCCTCAAAAATTTTGTTGTATACCTGTATGGGGAGAAGTTTTCAGTTTTGTACTAAAGCCTTGACCAACGACGGAAGAAGAAAGCCCGTTAGCCGTCCTCTAACATCTGTGTATTATAGTGCCAGCTGAAGGGGCCACATCACAGTTCCTGAAACGGAAGTGCCTAATCTCTCACACCCAAGCACATCGTATCCATGACACTGCAATGAGCTTTTCGTCGTGTGTAAATTCATGAAACACGGAGGATTTTGGCCAGAGCTGATGAGCGACTTTTGCGTATTTTCTGTCAACCAAGTACCAGCATGTATCGAGATGACGGGGATAAGTTCACCAGCATTACTCCCCAGGAATTCACAGAACAAACTCGTCTGCTGCACTGAGCGAAAGAACGAAAAATTTAAAGGATGTGGAAAGCAGATCAACAATCGATTCTCGACATGTCTGGCACAGTAGTCAGTGTCAGTGAATGACCAGTGACCTCAGAGTAACTCTCTGTCCTGGAAAAAGGAGAGGAATTCACTATCGTCCCTCTGAATTTTACCTAGGGGTTATACCACTGCTAACACGGAAGCCGCCATCTTGATCTTTCCTTGTGACAAAGCTAAGGAAATTTGCACTGATACTATCACCATCAAGCAAAAACACCAGATTACAACCTGAAAAATGAAGTCACTGTTGGTCCATCACGGTCAGGGGACATAGGCTAGTAAGTACTTTTCAATGTCAATAAACTCCACGAACAGCCGTATATTTTAAGATATTTTATTTTATTCTGAAAGGAACAAGTTTCGGCAATTCATTTTGCCATCTTGAGGCCCCATACGCTTTTATCCAAATAAACGAACTTATCGTAGAGCGCCATGAAACAGTGGATATCGTTAATTCCAATCGTTATACAAATGCTTCATACGAAGGCGTGACAGCTGTCACTTTTTCGTATGAATTATGCAACAAAGATGTTGATTCCTTATCGTACATCTTATTTATAAGACACATTAATTTCAAAAGTCATTGTCAAAATAGTCAGTACAGCACGTGTCTCGAAGCTCTAGCTTACACTTGCTGTAATAGGGACATACACTGAAGCGTCAAAGAAACTGGTATAGGCAAGCGTATTCAAATACAGAGGTGTTTCAATTGGCAGAATAGCCGCTGAGGTCAGCGGCGCCTAACAAGTGTTTGGCGCAGCTAGATCGGTTACTGCTGCTACAAGATTTAAGTCAGTTTCAACGTGGCGTTGTAGTCGTCGCACGAGTTATAGGACACAGCTTCTCCGAGGCTGCGATGAAGTGGGGATTTTCCCGTACGACCATTTCACGATTGTACCTTGAATATCAGGAATACGGTAACACAACACATCTCCGACATCACTGCGACCAAAAAAATATCCCACAAAAACGGGGCCGACGACGACTGAAAACAATCGTTCAGCGTGACAGAAGTGCAACCCTTCCCCAAATTGCTGCAGATTTTAATGCTGCACCATCAACAAGTGTCGGTGTAGGAGCCATTTAAACGTAACATAATCGATATGGGCTTTCTGAGCCGAAGCCCCATTCGTGTACCCCTGATGACTGTACGACACAAAGCTTTACGCCTCGCCTGATCCCGTCAACACCGACATTTGACTGTTGATGACTGGAAACATGTTGCCTGGTCGGAAGAGTCTCGTTTCAAATTGTATCGAGCGGATGGACGTGCTCGGCTATGGAGACAAGCTCATGAATTCATGAACCCTGCATGTGAGCAGGGGACTGTTCAGGCTGGTGGAGGCTCTGTAATGGTGTAGGGCGCGTGCAGTTGAAGTGATATGGGACCCTTGATACGTGCAGATACGACTGTGACAGGTGACTAGTACGTAAGCATCATGTCTGGTTGCCTGCATCCATTGTCCGCCCCGATAGCTGAATGGTCAGCGTGACGGACTGCTGTCCTAAGGGGCCCGGGTTCGATTCCCGGCTGGGTCGGGCATTTTCTCGCTCAGGGACTGGGTGTCGTGTTCTGTTCATCATCATTTCATCTCCATCCGGCGCACAGGTCGCCCAATGTGGCGTCGAACGTCATAAGACCTGCACCAGGGCGACTGGACCTGCCCCATAAGGGGCCTCCCAGTCAATGACGCCAAACGCTCATTTCCATTTACCTGCATCCATTCATGTCCATTGTGCACTCCGACGGACATTGGAAATTCAGTAGGACAATGCGACACCCCACACGTCCAGAATTGCTACAGACTATTCCCAGGAACACTCTTCTGAGGTTAAACACTTCCGTTGGGCACTGAACTCTCCAGACATGAACATTATTGAGCATATCTGGGATGCCTTGCAACGTGCTGTTCTGAAGAGATCTCCAGTCCCCATGGACATCCCTGCAGGATTCATGGTGTGAATTCCCTCCAGCGCTACTTCAGACATTAGTCGAGTCCATGCCACGTCGTGCTGCGGCACTTCTGTGCACTCGCGGGGGCCCTAAGCCATTTTAGGTGTACAAGTTTCTTTGGCTCTTCAGTGTATGTGACCAAATACATCGTCTGCCATTGGTGACTTGTCATTATAATGACTCCATTGAAATCAGAAGTAATTAGTTAAGTCTGTTCATATCAGATATGACATTAAACAAAGGATCTTTAAGAACATGGGATCTGACGATAGAAATTTGACAAATTGTAAGTGGCTTTGGGATAAAAAATAACTGAAGAGAATTCGATATCACTTCTGATGATTATTCAAGCCGTAAACACGAAAATTTATGTATTGAAATTGCATATGTCCTCCATGTGGGCAGGTGGAATACAATACCACAAGTCACCAAATATATAAGAAAAAGAACCCGATATAAATTGTAGCTCCGACAGTAATATCGGCTAAGAGGGATATTAACGTTAAACATGACATGTATTCATGTATGAGTTAATGATAGACAAATATTAATCCTTGACCATGGAACAAAGGTGTTCACTCTGTACGACAGATTTTACCTTGGTCAAAAAGGAAGCACAACTATAATGTTGAAAACCATTTACAATGAAAAATTGCGACAAAGTGCGCTAGAAAGCTGTGTTCTCCTCATAAATTCCTGTATGTTGCAATTTAGAAATAGTTATCGAAATAAAAACTTAGATGAGGTTTTCGAAATCAAAGCAATAGTTTCATGAAAACTTCAGGCAGCGACCCCGGTGGTCGGCGGTAACACGAGTGCTCTTGTCTCTACATCCATGTGAGCACGCTAACTACGTGACTGGTCAGTAAGATACAGCTCTAAGGTAATGTGTACAGATATGCTTTCGCTATGCTGGTTAACTATTTGGCTTCGCTAGCAGACTAAGACCGTGCTTACTGAGTATCTGCACCTCATCAGTGAATTACAACTTCATTCAATGTAACTGATATGACAGGCGTTTACCAACAGTCAGCTTTCAGGTGCTACACACATAGTAGGGATATAAATAATGAGAATTCTTCTGAGCAAGTAGATAACCGTGGTGTGACCATAGGTATGACTAAGAACGCTGATGATACCAGTCGCGTTATTCCACTTCTCACTGACATCTTCAGTCTCTCATTAGTGACGGGCTGCCTACTAAATGAAAGCAAAGCCTCATTCGACAAGTAGACAAGAATGATCACACAAAATCACCAGTCGAATATTTGCCAATATCAATACCATCCACAGCGTTTATGTCTTTGGAGAGCATTGTATATGAATGGCTGACGAATTACCTTAAATCTTTTGACATCCACGACCAAATATTAATTCCCAAAACACCATAGCACAGCAACAGCATTAATCAAAGTGACTGATGCCTTGAGACTTTCCGTGAACAGGATAAATGACCATTTTAACGATGTATGATTTGAGAGAGGTTATTGATGGTGCTATTTTTATACCGGTCAGTTACATATACAATGTGTGACGAAATACACTTTACAGACGTTGAGGACTTGCAGTGGGGCCCAAGGTGGTTACGTTTAGCATAGGGACACATTTCTGGTAACGTACCGTTTTCCCGCTACACACGAAATGCGACAACACATGTTGCTCTCTGACTACTGCTCATTTCTGTCTGAGTCCACATACAGGTTGCGCTGGATGTCACGAGAGTAGAGGGACAACCTTTGTACGGCCCCACTTTCCATTGTTGCCAAATTTATTCAAGATGGCGGTGATGACGTCATCCAAGATGGCATGTAGACTTGGCAACAGCACATGACGTCATCCAAGATCCAGGATTCTGGCGGGAAAATAGGCCAATTGTGCTATGTCCAAAAACCTAACCTCCAGAAAAAATGGCGGCAAATTTGAATTTTGGCGGGAAAATAGCCCAATTGGGCTAAGTCCACTAACCTAAGCCTCCAGAAGAAAAAAATGGCAGGAAGTTTGAATTCCAACAGGATAATGCATGCAAAACCGTACTTGTCCTTGTCACTATTCATTATCATTTATTATTATCATTCATTATCATTTATTATTATTATTTATTATTATTGGCCTACCTCAACTAGAAACTTCCCTACAAATTCAAATTCCAAAACGATAATTGCTGCAAAACCATACTTCTCTTTATTATTATTAATTATCATTCATTATTTATTATTATTTATTACTATTTGTTATCATTTATTATTATTTATCATTATTGGCCTACCTCCACTAACATAGAAAATCCCGCCATGTTCAAATTCACACTCCATAATCTCTGTAAAACCGTACTTTTATTTATTATTATTAGCATCTACTATTATTTATTAGCATTTATTATTATTTATTCAAGATGGTCGCTTTTTGTGGCAAGAGAGCCAGTTCCCTTACACCTATATCAAAAAATCTTTCACTAATTCAAATTCAAACACAATGATCTGTCACACCTACGAAAAAAAAAGAAGAAACCATATGGGCCATATGCACTAAACTAAGTCAACCTCATCCTACGAAGTTTGAATTTTTTGCTGTCACTTATTGATTCACTCCCAAGCTATGAAAATCGCATCAAATAATAATAATAATCATAAAGTGCAGTTTTACTAATGTAAGTCACGTCCTGTGATTTCGTGAGAAAAGGACTGAACTCTTTATTACAAACAGTACCATCATCACTTGTTCTCCAACATCATATCTTCAGGATCGCAGCAGCATCAACCGTGCTCGCTACGAGGTCTGGAGTCCAACTGTGTGTCAGTTCGTGTCTCAGCTACCCGAAGACGTCGCCGTGACGTCATTTAAGATGGTGGCAAGAAAGCCGATTGGGTCACATCCACCAAGTTGGAATTTTCGCGTCCACTTATGCTTCCATCGATAAATAATTATTAAAATCGTGCCACTTGTAATAACCTAAGTCACCAAGTGGGGGGAAATGACTCTTTCTTTCAAGCATTACATTCATGGGAGTGTGTCCCAACTGACTTCTCCACCCTCACACAACGAACTGCAGAGTGCGGCTGTCGTACGCACGGCCTACCCTGTTCGGCTGACGTGCGGGGCTCTCTCCCAAGGCCCTGGGCGGCAGGCGGACGTCGACCGGCATCCCAGCCCGCGCTACCCACTGCTCCAGAGGCTGCTACGTAAACATCCTGTCGCGACCGCGAGCACTTAACGCTGGAGACGATGGAACCTGTCTACCACATGTCAGACAAAGGATACATTTCGCACCAGAGTTTGCCGGACAGTGGAAACCACCATGACCGTATAACAGCGCGTTTGGTCGTCGCGAGAACGCTCGCTAATTACTTCTCACCACCCCGCTACATTAAATTATTCAATTTACAATTTCATATACGTATGCAAACGTGTTCAACTACCTAATTTCAACTACTTTTCGAGGATCAGACCGCCACCTCCTCCTAGGAACCAGCACCGAGTTTTAATTCTGGCGTTAAAGTAAGGTCACTTCCGCTTTCTCTACCAACCTAAGAAAATTGTTGCAAAGAAAGCTCACTTGTACTAACCTCAGCCACCCAATCGCCACTTCCTCATAGAAACCAGCGCCAAGTTTGAAATCTACCAGTAATCAAAGCTCACTTGCGCTTCTGCCACTAACCTAAGAAGATTGTTTCAGATTAAGCCACCAGCACTCAACCTCTTCCTACACGTTTCGGGTATAGGACTCACCATGCACTAGGTCCATGGAAGGAGGAACGAATTTACTTTATTTAGGAATGGAGTATATGTATCACACCGACATGTCCCACATCATACAGACCTGCAACACACTCCTACATAACTTATTTGTAATGCTGTAGACGCACGCTTCCTAATTGTAAACAGTGAAAAATAACGCATAGCGCAGCCTACAGACATTACAAATGCTCGTAAATAATGCAAAACATTTATGTCCATATAGCCAAACAACTCCTAATTTTCGGAAATAGTTTCAGTTCATAGGCCGATGGGAGGAGTGTACTTCATTTATTTGGGACATATATTTTTGAAACTTTTGCATCTCATAGGTTTCGATATGTAAGGCTGACATAAGGCAGGTTCTGAACTACAGCAGTGCACTACACGTGGCAAAACACCCACACCCATCAAGATATTCAGTCCAATCCAGACCTGTAACTCCTCTACTGGTAAATTTGTCTAGTTATTTGTTGACTCACTCACTGTCTGACCAGTTTGCAGTTTTTGCGTAAAAACTGCTCAGACGGGCTGTGTTACTCGGGGAAGTAATGAAGGACTGCACTCTGTTTATTAGGAGCCCCTTTTATTTAGTCGTGGATTACATTTGTCACAAAACACCCGCACTGATCCGAGTGTGGTCATCTGACACAGGCCACAAAGACGTAAACAACACTAAATTCACCACACAATAGCAAACTGCTCTTAAATAATGCTGTAGACAATATCGGCAGACGAGCTATCTACTTTTAAACTCTCAAAATAAATCACAGCGTAGTGCACAGACATGCCCGCAAAAAAATAGTCCAACAGACGCGCCCAAACACCCCCAGCTGCTAAACCGACCAACAAGTCTCTGCTCGGCCTCCCCCAAACATTACCTCAACGAAGTCGCATTCGCGCCTAACACCGGAGAAATTGATATCACCTATGTGCTTTAGCTTACACTCCCAGGCAGGCCCAGGTAGCGCGTGCCCATGCGGTTGGCGGAGGAGGGCGTTCCAGAGCCTTCACTCAAGTAAAGCTTCCGAGCGCTCGCTCGTGACAGCCGACCAGAAAGGGCACTCTCCTCTGACACAAGTGAAAGCTGCATTGTTCTTCTCATGTTAACTGCAGGCGTCTCAGGTCTGGACCTGCCTTCACATCTATTGTCTGAATAGTGCATAGCTCGTCGACACACACGAATAACGCCGCTGTGATGTAATGAATTACCACACTCTATTTGTTTTTTGAAACAACTTATTTAACTATACAGTATATCTATCGCACAATCACCCTAGGCCCTGTCGCACAGCCCACGGACACGCACTCAATCGTAATTCCTGTACACGCAGTAGCAAAGTGCTACTAATTAATTCTTCACACTGATGTGTAGATACGCTCAGTACTCGTAAACTATCCAAATAACGAATAGCAGAGCCTCCAGATCCGCTCCCAAAATAACGCAGGATACATGCCCAGGTACCACCCTCCGCATCCTGTCCACAGGATCATGAAGTCACGCATCTGCCTGATTACATACAGCCCGCAGCCCCTGCTCGACCTCGGAAGCGTGAGTTGGCGCAGACGTTGCGCTCTTCAGCTGACAAAGCACACGCAGACGTCCTTGCAGGACGGCGATCCGTCACACACCCTAGCCGCCACCGCCGAACATGGCTGAAAGCTAACTTTCTATCAACGTATCACAATTCCAAAGTGCAGCCTCCATACGCTAGACACATCATAGTAGCAGCACACGTCTTTACCTCCTATGACACACTGCGCATTGCTCTTGACATGAGGTTACACGGCCCCTTAACTAAACAAAACTACACATCCGTGCTCTCGCCTCGTCGCGTGACCAGCCATCTAAAACCTTCTCAATATTATTATTACTTTACAACATCTTTTTAAAAATATAAGATCTAACTTACGCCTCCCACCATCAACAAACGCAAATGTCCTCAACCCTATCTTGACGCTCACATTTCATCTCACAAACCATGTCCATCAATCACTTTACCATTCTCATTCCCTTTTTTCGAATTACGAGCGTAGCCTCTATCTAAACACCCATCAACTCATCTTTCTCGCACTTTCAAGAGTAAAATTAATTTTACACACACCCCGAAATACCAAACCCAATAAAAGATTGAAACTTTTATACAGACCATCAAGCACATACCAATATTCAAAGCCCTGTCCATATTTACCACCTCCAACTTGAATTAAATATAATAATCATGGCCCCACTTATACGACATTTATTTACATGTCCTAATGATACAGACGTAGATGAGTCGTGTCATCCAATAGCTCATTCAGTCAATACACGCTTTCACAGAACTTGTTCTAATTATATGCCACCCACCCTCTTATAATAATTTAGTAGAATCATTGACGCCCCCACATACAACCCATCTCATTAGAACATAATTCCCCTTTCCACAGATAGTCATATTGGTTGAACAATTAAACATAATAAATTACGCATACATCTAGTCAAATAACTAAAATACATTCACTGACATACACACCCCTCACTGAGGATAGTCCCTTCAATATTATATACTTAAACACACACCAATGATAACGATATTCCCACGTACACCATGTCCTTCTAATAAAGATAGAATTCATTTTCCTACATGGTACAAAATGACCATTTTACATCAGTGGACCCTCAGTCAACACAAGTCGCTCTCATAACAATTCAGATGATTGGAGAGCGTTTTACCGCTGGCAGAAACGCGTCAATCTTTTTGGGCAGAGCCTTCTCCCCTTTTCTACAGATATCTACATACTCACGTATTAGAAGACCAAAAATATTTTTAATATACTGTTATGAATTACATCTCATACTCGTCGATATTAAGCACATTCCTAGTACTTTAGCGTGCCATAGACCTATGAATAACTAGAAGTAAATATAAAAAATATATATATTCAGTACTCAGTAACCATAACTTCTTTGTAAGACCTTCTAAATGTAATTTATAATTTTTCTTTTAATAAATCAATAACAATCTCTTCTTTGTAAGACCTTCTAAATTTAATTTACAATTTTTGTTTTAATAAAATAACTAAATCCCTTCTCATCTATAGAGAACCTAAAAAAGACAGAGAAAAATAATTTTGCCCCTTCAACCCAATCACCAAAGCTAACCATCACATATTAAATATTATATTCAACAGTTTAAATTATATCGCACTTAATTGAGGTACACTCACATCCATAACTAATTAATTGTAACCTTTCATCACTTCCACACCGCTCGCCTGCACAGCGGTCAAACATACACACACACACACAATCATTGTACCAAAATCAGCCTCATATAACACCATGCATAGAAGTGAATTTTACCAAACCTATCTCACTTGAACGACATTAGGCCATGAACTAATTAACTCTCATTCAAAAACGCACACAAACTTACCTAAACATTATTTTTATTGAATTCCTATGAACTATGCACAAGTTTTTGACATGGCATCTATTACTTTATCTTCTATTAATTATATATTTGATTTCTAATAAAGAGCTCAAATTCAGTTGCATAAAAGCTCATCATCACACACACATATCCCCCAAACTAGCATTATATTAAAATTCAAAAATCATCCTACGCAGATACGCTATATAGATAATATAAATTTTATCATATATAAAAACCAAATTTTTTAAAATAGATCCACTTTTAGGTCAAAATTAAAAATCTGCATTCTAAAATCATCTATCACTTAAGCTCTATCTATTTCGTCAGACGAGGTAAGCTCGTGGTCGACCAGCCACCCCATGCAGCACACATAAATAAAAAACAAATATATAATATTTAGTCAATTTTTATTAGCTCATAAATTATTTGTACATCGTCATCGTTGCCATCCTTATTTGCTTGTTCGTCGTTGTCGGCGCATTCCTCCGGGAGGAGGTACCACCGGGGTGATGGCCGGCTTCATCTATTCAAATAAATAAATAAATTAATTAATAATAATAATATATAAATTAGAAAAACAACCCCCCCCACACACACACACAGAGAGAGAGAGAGAGAGAGAGAGAGAAAGAGAGAGAGAAGCACATCTATTTCTATATACATTATGGACCGCCCACTGTCCTCAAAGATAAATTATTTTCCATTTGATAGCCACCTCACCATGTGGTGGGCCACACAACATCAAAGTAGCCTAAGTGTAGTAGGTGTTAGATAATGAACAGTCGCCACGTTTAAATGAAGTAAGATTTCGCTTAATCAGGGCGACTGGGGGGTGGAGCACGTAGTTAACGTTCGGGTCCGGTATAGCTAGTGCAGCATCTACTTCATATGTCCGCTTCATTAATAGCAGATCGGGTGGAGTGAAATTACTCATTTCGCACTTTTACCTATCTAGGAAGCGAATTCGCCACATACAGAATACACTTCATATAATGGCCACGGCTAGTAGATAAAAATGATCAACTTTACATACAGCCACTCTACAATTATTAAATTAATTTTGTCTGGGCTGCCACATACACTGCATATAATGACCATAAATAGTAGGTAAAAACGATCATCTTTAGCCACATCAATTCTATAATTATTATATTTTTTATATGTTGCTTTCATTAGTTGAAGCGAATTTTTAAATCTCTGTTGAACTGCTGATATTATTCTTATTAAAAACACAAAGTAGCCTAAGTGTAGTAGGAGTTAGATAATGAACAGTCGCCACGTTTAAATGAAGTAAGATATCACTTAATCAGGGCGACTGGGGAGGGGTGGATCATGTAGTTTAACGTTCGGGTCTGGTATAGCTAGCGCATCGTCTACTTCATACGTCTCCTTCATTGATAGCAGATGGGGTGGAGTGAAATTACTCATTTCGTACTTTTAGCTAACTAGGAAGCGAATCCACCACATACAGAATACACTTCATATAAAGGCCACGACTAGTAGATAAAAATAATCTGCTTCACACCAAGCCATACTACAATTATTAAATTAATTTTATGTGTTAAAATGATTATTTTACAGTAAATCTTTAATTACAATGGTGATGAACTCTATGAAAATATGTACGAGCTGAACGCTTCGATGAATCACATCTGCTATTCTCCACGTGTATACAGGGTAACGCGTTTCACTGAATGTAGTTGTAGGTTCAATTAACGTATACTACAGTTACATCACGCTCTCTCAATTCTATTCATGGATGATTATCGATCTAATATTAAATTAATTTAATCATTAACATACACTCCTGGAAATGGAAAAAAGAACACATTGACACCGGTGTGTCAGACCCACCATACTTGCTCCGGACACTGCGAGAGGGCTGTACAAGCAATGATCACATGCACGGCATAGCGGACACACCAGGAACCGCGGTGTTGGCCGTCGAATGGCGCTAGCTGCGCAGAATATGTGCACCGCCGCCGTCAGTGTCAGCCAGTTTGCCGTGGCATACGGAGCTCCATCGCAGTCTTTAACACTGGTAGCATGCCGCGACAGCGTGGACGTGAACCGTATGTGCAGTTGACGGACTTTGAGCGAGGGCGTATAGTGGGCATGCGGGAGGCCGGGTGGACGTACCGCCGAATTGCTCAACACGTGGGGCGTCTCCACAGTACATCGATGTTGTCGCCAGTGGTCGGCGGAAGGTGCACGTGCCCGTCGACCTGGGACCGGACCGCAGCGACGCACGGATGCACGCCAAGACCGTAGGATCCTACACAGTGCCGTAGAGGACCGCACCGCCACTTCCCAGCAAATGAGGGACACTGTTGCTCCTGGGGTATCGGCGAGGACCATTCGCAACCGTCTCCATGAAGCTGGGCTACGGTCCCGCACACCGTTAGGCCGTCTGCCGCTCACGCCCCAACATCGTGCAGCCCGCCTCCAGTGGTGTCGCGACAGGCGTGAATGGAGGGATGAATGGAGACGTGTCGTCTTCAGAGATGAGAGTCGCTTCTGCCTTGGTGACAATGATGGTCGTATGCGTGTTTGGCGCTGTGCAGATGAGCGCCACAATCAGGACTGCATACGACCGAGGCACACAGGGCCAACACCCGGCATCATGGTGTGGGGAGCGATCTCCTACACTGGCCGTACACCACTGGTGATCGTCGAGGGGACACTGAATAGTGCACGGTACATCCAAACCGTCATCGAACCCATCGTTCTACCATTCCTAGACCGGCAAGGGAACTTGCTGTTCCAACAGGACAATGCACGTCCGCATGTATCCTGTGCCACCCAAAGTGCTCTAGAAGGTGTAAGTTAGCTACCCTGGCCAGCAAGATCTCCGGATCTGTCCCCCATTGAGCATGTTTGGGACTGGATGAAGCGTCGTCTCACGCGGTCTGCACGTCCAGCACGAACGCTGGTCCAACTGAGGCGCCAGGTGGAAATGGCATGGCAAGCCGTTCCACAGGACTACATCCAGCATCTCTACGATCGTCTCCATGGGAGATTAGCAGCCTGCATTGCTGCGAAAGGTGGATATACACTGTACTAGTGGCGACATTGTGCATGCTCTGTTGCCTGTGTCTATGTGCCTGTGGGTCTGTCAGTGTGATCATGTGATGTATATGACCCGAGGAATGTGTCAATAAAGTTTCCCCTTCCTGGGACAATGAACTCACGGTGTTCTTATTTCAATTTCCAGGAGTGTATATAATGACCATATTATGAAAGATAAATGAACAATGATCGTACGGTGCCGACTAACTTATCACTGATGGCCTCGCATACATTGACTCATCTATTTCAATTAAGATTAAAATAATATCATCTTCTTCAATTAAAATTAAAATGAAACATAAATTTATATTTAAAAGGAATATGTACTCACCATGATTTTCATTGATATTATTTTGATCTAGCTCGTCATCGGAAAAGTCCATCTCTCCTGCAGATAAATAAAAATAATTAAATTACTAAAATTTATTTATATATTGTTAATTTTAGATTACCATATTAACTGTATATGAGGTATAGTACTTAGCGTCATTAAACTCGACCATATCAGCAGTCGAGATTATGTCTCCAGCAGCCCCCGCCTCCATCTCTATACCCGCGTACTCCTCCTCCACCATTATAGTAATATTTAGTGGCAGTACGACCACCCTCGTGACTGAAATAAAATAACACTATTAAAAATTAATTTATTTAATATTATTTATATAATTATCAAATAAATAATAAATTAATCTTATGAGAATGGATACTCACAGGTAATCTGGATGTCCATGGCCCGAGCACTAGATCACCGACTGAGTAGTGACGGACGTTGACAATCCCTGAGGCGAGCTGTGGGTAGGGGTCTCGAGTCCATCCTATTGGAGGAGCTGTCTTTGAGCAACCCCCACTACAGTCAATAAGGGCGATAATCGTAAATTTTCACCCTCCATTGTCTATAAGTAGAACATGTGTTGTGAAAGCGTGTGTTGAATGAATGAGCGAGTGGATGACAGTACTCATCTACGACTGTATCATTAGGACATGTAAATCAATGTCGTATAACATAAATTGAGGTCATTTTTTTTAATGATATGTATGATTTATGGTTGGAATTATGTTTGTTCTAAATGCATATTGATCTATGCTTAGAAAGGGAGAATGATTTTTTATTATTGAGTTTTGGCAGGAGTGAATAGGCCTTTATGTATGAGCGTATTTAAGATTTGTCACTTGAAATTGTCAGCCCAACGTTAATGACGTCGGGTTCGGTGGCTGGGGGAGACTGTGTTTACATGTTGAGCTGGAGACAGAGATCCGCGCTATTCAGGAATCCATTTGTGCAGTGTATGTCGTTAGGCAATAGCTGGAGAGCAGGTATAGAGAGAGATCACTTCGGCAGGCTAGTCCTGACGCTGAGTGGACGGCTGTTTAGATGGACAGATATGTGGCTTTGACATGCAGCCGACGGCGCTCGGGCGTGGGCTTTGTGAGGTGCAGCGGGATTAGTTTGAGCATTTAGTACTTGTTTTGGTGGTTATTGGATTAAGAAATGTAATATTGAAGCTCATGTACTCAGCGGGAACGCTGTGTAATTGAGTAAGGGTATTTAGGTATTTGAAGATATTTCTCGTGATTGGTAATGTTAAGCCGATTGCTCAATTTAGCTACCACTGTAAAAAAAGTTGCTGTCTCCTTCTGAAAGGGAGGGGTGACCTTGCACCCCCAGACCTAATGGATGAGTTATTAGATGAGAGCGATTGATAGTTGGTTTTGAAAGATGAAATGTGCTCGGATATAGGAGTTTCTAAACGTGGGCGCGAATAAATGTGTACGTTAAATGGATGAAGTGTGATGTAGGATGAAAGGTGTGAGACATTAGAACATCGAGCATGAGCGAATTCACGTCTTTGCTCGTTGATCAACGAAATGTCATGATGATTAAAGCATCCCACCCCACGTCGGCGATGTATTCACAGACTTTATACAAGGTGGTCAGGTATTCATTATCGGGGTTTGCTACTGAGACGTGTCGCTGATAAAAGATGTATAATGAGTTTGTATGCTATCGTGAGAGGGTGCAGCTTGATGACCTAGATAACTGGATTAGATTTTTTTTTGTGGAAATTTATGTAGTCTATAGATTGTGATAATCGACTGCTAGTGACAGTAGTTAAGAGAGGAAAAATAGCACCAAATCGAGTGCTGGCAGAATTTTGGGGGCATGGTAATAATATTTAATTCAAGTTGGAGGTGGTAAATATGCACAAGGCTTTGAATATTGGTGCGAGTGTGATATGTGCTTGATGGTCTGTATGAATGCCTCAACCTTTAATTGGGTTTTGGATGGCATATAAGTAGAACAAGTTCTGTGAAAGCGTGTGTTGAATGAATGAGCTACTGAATGACACGACTCATCTACGTCTGTATCATTAGGACATGTAAATAAATGTCGTATAATTGGGGCCATGATGATAACATTTAATTCAAGTTGGAGGTGGTAATTATGGACAGGGCTTTGAATATTGGTATGAGTGTGATATGTCCTTGATGGTCTGTATAAAAGTTTCAATCTTTAATGTGGTTGGTATTTCTGAGTGTGTGTAAAATTAATTTTACTCTTGAAAGTACGAGAAAGATGAGCTGATGAGTGTTTAGATAGAGTCTACGCTCGTAATCCGAAAAGAGGGGGATGAGAATGGTAAATTGATTGATAGACATGGTTTGTGGGGTGAAATGTGAGCGTCAAGATAGGGTTGAGGACGTTTGCGTTTGTTGATGGTGGGAGGCGTAGATTAGATCTTATATTTTTTTCAAACAGTTGTAAAGTAATAATAATATTGAGAAGATTTTAGATGGCTGGTCACGCGACGAAGCGAGAGCAGGGATATGTAGTTATGTTTAGTTAAAGGGCCGTGTAATGTCATGTCAAGAGCAATGCGCAGTGTGTCATAGGAGGTAAAGACGTGTGCTGCTGCTATGACGTGTCTAGTGTATGGAGGCTGCATTTGGGAATTGTGATACGTTGATATAAAGTTGACTTTCACCCGCGTTTAGCGGTGGCGCCTAGGGTGTGTGACGGATCGCGGTCCTGCAAGGACGTCTTCGTTTGTTTTGACAGCTGAAGAGCGCATCGACAGCGCCAACTCATGCTTGCCGAGGTCGAGCAGGGGCTGTGGGCTGTATGTAATCAGGCAGATGCGTGACTTCACGATGCTGTGAACAGGGTGCGGAGGTTGGTACCTGAACATGTATGATGAGTTATTTTGGGAGCGGATCTGGAGTCTCTGCTATTCGTTATTTGGATAGTTTACGAGTACTGAGCGTATCTACACATCAGTGTGAAGAATTATTTAGTAGCAGTTTGCTATTGTGTTTACTGGAATTATGATTGAGGGCGTGTCCGTGGGCTGTGCGACATGGCCTAGGGTGATTGTATGATAGATATAATGTATGGTTAACTAAGTTGTTTCAAAAAATAAATAGAGTGTTGTCAATCATTACACCTCAGCGGCGTTATTCGTGTATGTCGACGAGCTATGCACCATTCTGACAATAGACGTGAAGGCAGGTCCAGACCTGAGACGCCTGCGGTAAACAGGAGAAGAACAATGAAGCTTTCACGTGTGTCAGAGGAGAGTGCCCTTTCTGGTCGGCTGCCACGAGCGAGCGCTCGGAAGCTGAACTTGAGTGAAGGCTCTGGAACGCCCTCCTCCGCCGACCGCACGCGCGCGCTCGGCCTGGGCCTGCCTGTGAGCGTAAGCTAAGGCGCATAGGCGATATCAATTTCTCCGGTGTTAGGCGCGAATGCGACTGTGTTGAGGTAATGTTTGAGGGAGGCCGAGCAGACTTGTTGGTCGGTTTAGCAGCTGGGGGTGTTTGGGCGCGTCTGTTGGACTAATTTCTTGCGAGCATGTCTGTGCACTATGCTGTGATTTATTTTGAGAGATTAAGAGTAGATAGCTCGTCTGCCGATATTGTGTACAGCATTATTTAAGAGCAGTTTGCTATTGTGTGGTGAAATTGGGAGTTGTTTACGTCTTTGTGGCCTGTGTCAGATGACCACACTCGGATCAGTGCGGGTGTTTTGTGACAAATATAATCCACGAGTAAATAAAAGGGACTCCAAATAAATAGAGTGCAGTCCTTCATTACTTCCCCAAGTAACACAGAGCTGTCTGACCGGTTTTTACGCTAAAACTGCAATCTGGTCAGACAGTGAGTGAGTCAACAAATAACTGGACAAAATTTACCTGTAGAGGAGTTGCAGGTCTGGATTGGAATGAATATCTTGATGGGTGTGGTTGTGTTGCCACGTGTAGAGCACTACTGGAGTTCAGAACCTGCCTTATGTCAGCCTTACATATCGAAACCTATGAGATGCAAAAGTTTCAAAAATATATGTCCCAAATAAATGAAGTACACTCCTCCCATCAGCCTATGGACTGAAATTATTTCCGAAAATTAGGAGTTGTTTGGATATATGGACGTAAATGTTTTGCATTATTTACGAGCATTTGTAATCTCTGTAGGCTGTGCTATGCGTTATTTTTAACTGTTTACAATTAGGAAGCGTGTGCCTAGAGCATTATAAGTGAGTTATGTAGGAGTGTTTTGCAGGTCTGTATGATGTGGGACATGTCGGTGTGATACATATACTCCATTCCTAAATAAAGTAAATTCGTTCCTCCATCCATGAACCTAGTGCAGTCTGAGTCCTTTTACCCGAAATGTGTAGGAAGAGGTTGAGTGCTGGTGGCTTAATTTGAGACAATTTTCTTAGGTTGGTGGCAGAAGCGCAAGTGAGCTGTGATTACTGGCAGATTTCAAACTTGGCGCTGGTTCCTACGAGGAAGTGGCGGTCGAGTGGCTGAGGTTAGTACAAGTGAGCTTTCTTTGCAACAATTTTCTTAGGTTGGTAAAAAAAGCGGAAGTGACCTTTCTTTAACGCCAGAATTAAAACTCGGTGCTGGTTCCTAGGAGGAGGTGGCGGTCTGGTCCTCGAAAAGTAGTTGAATTTAGGTACTTGAACAAGTTTACACACGTATATTATATTGTAAATTGAATTATTGAATGTAGCTGGGTGGTGAGAGTCAATTACAGAGCGTTCTCGCAACGACCAAACGCCCTGTTATACGGTCATGGTGGTTTCCACTGTCGGGCAAACTCTGGTCCGAAACATATCCTTTGTCTGGCACGTGGTCGACAGGTTCCATCGTGTCCAGGGTTAAGTGTTCGCGGTCGCGACTGGATGTTTACGTAGCAGCCTCTGGAGCAGTGGGTAGCGCGGGCTGGGATGCCGGTCGACGCCCACCTGCCGCCCAGGTCCTTCGGAGAGAACCCTGCACGTCAGCCGAACAGGGTAGGCCGTGCGTACGTCAGCCGCTCTCTGCAGTTCGTTGTGTGAGGGTGGAGAAGTCAGTTGGGACACACTTGCATGAACGTAATGCTTGACATAAAGAGTCCTTTTCCGCACCTTGTCACTTTGGGTAGTACAAGTGACGAGCTTTTAATAATGTATGTGTGGGTGCTGATTTAGAAATACGTGGCCAGTTTCAACTGACCTATCGAGGGGTGTGACGTCGGGGTAGATTCCAGTTTCGAGCAAACAAATTTGACGGCAAACGTGTGGAAGGGCGTTGCTTGTTTAACAACATCGCGTGGTGGATCGCGAACCGACCGGCCGATGTTTAAGCCGGCCGAGTGGCGCTTGTAACGTCAGCGGTGGCTTGCTGCCTGGACCAGCGACGCGCGTGAGCTACCGCCGACCGGTGGGTTGTAGGTCCCTCTGCTGGTGACGACGTGAACTAAACCGTTTGGGCTCTGGAGTTCTTGGTGTGACCATCTCGAAGTCAGTTGGAGCACACTTGCATGAGCGTAATGCCTGAAATAAATAGTGTAAGTAGACTGTATAGATTTTTTTATTGGTAACGCCACATAGCGCTCTGTATCAAAATCACTGGCTGTGCTGTGTGCAGTCTGTGGCGGGTTTGCATTGTTGTTGGCTATTGTAGTGTTGGGCAGCTGGATGTTAACAGCCCGTAGCGTTGCGCAGTTGAAGGTGAGCCGCCAGCAGTGGTGTATGTGGGGAGAGAGATGGCGGAGTTTTGAAATTTGTAAGACTGGATGTCATGAACTGCTATATATATTATGATTTTTCAACACTATTAAGGTAAATACATTGTTTGTTCTCTATTAAAATCTTTCATTTGCTATCTATGCCTATCAGTAGTTAGTGCCTTCCGTAGTTTTAGTCTTTTATTTAGCTGGCAGTAGTGGCGTTCGCTGTATTAGCTGCACTGCAGCATTGGTTAAAATAAAATTTTATAGATGTACTAATATAAATATTTTATGCCTACAGATCCAGTAAAAAATAACTTTATGATGGACGTACTCCAAAAAAGATTAGGGAGCACAAAAAGACATTTCCACTTCACAGTTATTGCATACATAATTTTTGTCAGTGACTTGGCAACTTGTCTGCTAGAGCAAGTTACAGTGATGCATCACTCTAGTGTTAAAATGTGACATAGTTATTAAACATGGCCATTTTTACTGTAATATTTTTTCTGCTTGAGCTTTCTCATGTTTAGATATAAGTTATAGCATTTGCTGCGGCTGTTTACCAGGCATACTGCTACTAAATTTCACTTTGTATTTCTCTGTTAATCTAGTTTTACTACTGATTTATTTTTCTTGTTTGCTGCACATTGCCTTATATTAGTTGTAATATTGCATTTGCTTTGCTAATTTATGCTACTTGCTGCGCCATTTGTATTTTTTATCATTGCTGTTTGTGTTAATTGTTTTGTGCTGCTGCATTGCCTCGTCCCTTGGTATATATATCTGAGCTCAGTAGATTTAAGTTAGCTTCAGATGGGGTAGGCCATATGAGAGAACGAGTTGTGATGAATTGGAAGAAATGCATTGAGAAGCTGTAAGAAAATGGTTTGGCCAAAAAAGTATTTTGAAAGAGGATATGAGCAAAAAAAGTAGGGTTTAGGGACAACAGGTTTACGTAGGATTTTCTTGGAAATAAATGATGAGGTAAGATAATGGAAAATAAATAATGAGGTAAGAAATATGTGAACATATAAATACAGAAAGCATGCTTGGATAGAATTTTTTTGGTGGAAACAAATGTAGAAATAAGAGGAAAGATATATGGAATGAAGTTTTGGGGTGGACTGCAGTACCAAATGTCACACTGAAAACAAGCCCAGTCCTGTATTTTTGTGTTATTACACTATATGAATTTGTGTTTTTCCTATCTTAATGTGTTTAGCTAATAAGAGTTATGTTGTAGAATTCTTCTGATAATATGTTATTTTCTTTGTAAAGATGTTTAGACATTATTTATTCTGTTTTGTTGCTCATGTGTGAAGATGATGTTTCAAAAGCTATTCTGATCTTTTATGTAGGTACTTATAATTCCTGTAACACTGATGTATATGTTATTTCCATTCTTTTGTAAAGCCTGTATTACTACAAATGTTATCTGTATTATTATGTTTTTAATGATGTTTTCTGTATCTTTGTAATTGTATTCTCATGTTACAAAATTGTAATTGTCACCAGTTCATCATATTATTAACTTGTGAGTTACATTTCACTGCACACGTTTCCGTTGGTCATAGTATCTGGACAATATGTGAGAAGTAGGGACTGTTCGTGTTTGCACGTGTGTTAATAATTCAGCAAGGGACTGGATAACAGCATTGCTGGTTCTAAGGACAATTCCAAAAACTTTGTGAGTGCACAAGTGGTGGTTATGGACTTGCTATATTGTCCGCAAGACTCTTCGATGGTGATTGGGCACCTGCACAGTCGCAGCAGATGGCTGCTGGCCATCTCTACAAGGACTACAGTGGGTCTACAGCTTTGATGATCCACCAATACCATTATTTCTACAAGGACTACAGTGGGTCTACACCTTGGCTGACACACCAGTATCATTATTTCTGCAAGGACTGCAGTGGGTCTGCACCTCTGGTGGCCCACCAATACAGTAATCTCTAACAGGACTACAGTGGTCTGCTCTGTGATGACCTACATACCAATATTCTTCAAAACTTCGACTGGCTCTGCTGTGGGTATGCTCTGTTGTGACCCATTACCTGTCAGCATGTCAAGAGTCAGCATTGTCTTTCTGTTGGAAGGACAACACTACTTCTTCAAGACTGCATGGAAATCCACTACTTCCGTGTGCATTTTCTTTTACTGCTCAGACTTCGAGAAAAACACTGCAATGTTACTGTGATGAACAATCTGGACTGTCTTTATGGACTGTGAGAAAATTTTAACTTTTGACCAACATCGTATCAATAAGTGTGTGCATTTGATATCTTATTATTGTAATTATGAAAAATTTTATCAAATCATTATTGGCCACTGCCCAAAACAATTTGCAAAATTTTTTCTGGGGAGCATGGGGGCTATGTAAGTAGACTGTATAGGTTTTTTTATTGGTAACGCCACATAGCGCTCTGTATGAAAATCACTGGCTGTGCTGTGTGCAGTCTGTGGCGGGTTTGCATTGTTGTTGGCTATTGTAGTGTTGGGAAGCTGGATGTTAACAGCCCATAGCGTTGCGCAGTTGGAGGTGAGCCGCCAGCAGTGGTGGATGTGGGGAGAGAGATGGCGGAGTTTTGAAATTAGTAAGACTGGATGTCATGAACTGCTATATATATTATGATTTTTCACCACTATTAAGGTAAATACATTGTTTGTTCCCTATTGAAATCTTTCATTTGCTATCTATGCCGATCAGTAGTTAGTGCCTTCCGTAGCTTGAATCTTTTATTTAGCTGGCAGTAGTGGCGCTCGCTGTGTTGCAGTAGTTCGAGTAACGAAGATTTTTGTGAGGTAAGTGATTTGTGAAAGGTATAGGTTAATGTTAGTCAGGGCCATTCTTTTGTAGGGATTATTGAAAGTCAGATTGCGTTGCGCTAAAAAAAATATTGTGTGTCAGTTTAAGCACAGTCATGTATAATTGTTCAAAGGGGACGTTCCAAGAGTCATTTTCCCCCCACTTGGTGACTTAGGTTATTACAAGTGGCGTGATTTTATTAATAATTCAGCGGCGGAAGCATAAGTGGACGCGAAAATTCAAACTTGGTGGATGTGATGCAATCGGCTTTCTTGCCACCATCTTAAATGATGTCACGGCGACGTCCTCGGGTGGTTGAGATACGAACTAACACACAGTTGGACTCCCGACCTTGTAGCGAGCACGGTGGATGCTGCTGCGACCTAGAAGATGTGATGTAGGAGAACAAGTGATGACAGTACTGTTTGAAATAAAGAATTCAGTCCTTTTCCCACGAATTCACAGGAGGTGACTTACATTAGTAAATGTGCACTTTATTATTATTACTGTTATTTGACGCGATTTTAATAGCTTGGGAGTGAAACAATATGTGACAGCGAAAAATTGAAACTTTGTAGGATGAGGTGGACTTAGGTTAGAGCATATGGCCCATATGGTTTCCTTTTTTTTTCATAGGTGTCACAGATTATCGTGTTTGAATTTGAATTTGTGAAAGAATTTTTGTTATGCATGTAAGGGAATTGGCTTTCTTGCCACAAAAATTGACCATCTCGAATAAATAATAATAAATGCTAATAAATAATACTAAATGATAATAATAATAAATAGAAGTACGGTTTTACAGAGATTATGGAGTGTGAATTTGAACATGGCGGGATTTTCAATGTTCGTGGAGGTAGGCCAATAATGATAAATAATAATAACTAATAAATGATAATAAATAATAATAACTAATAAATAATAACAAATGATAAATGATAATTAATAATAATAAAGAAAAGTATGGTTTTGCAGCAATTATCGTTTTGGAATTTGAATTTGGAGGGATGTTTCTAGTGGAGGTAGGCGAATAATAATAAATAATAATAATAAATGATAATAAATGATAATTAATGATAATAAATGATAATGAATGATAATAATAAATGATAAAACAAGGACTAGTACGGTTTGCATGCATTATCCCGTTGGAATTCAAACTTCCAGGCATTTTTTCTTCTGGAGTCTTAGGTTAGTGGACTCAGCCCAATTGGGCTATTTTCCCGCCAAAATTTCTAAATTGCCGCCATTATTTCTGGAAGTTAGGTTTTTGGACATAGCACAATTGGCCTATTTTCCCGCCAAAATCCTGGATTTCGGATGACGTCATGCGCTGTTGCCAAGTCTACATGCCACTATCTTGGATGACGTCATCACCGCCATCTTGAATAAATTTGGCAACAATGGAAAGTGGGGTCACACAAAGGTTGTCCCTCTACTCACGAGCACCCGGATCAACACTGATATGGTACCTCTGTACCACGGTTCCGTGCATATGATCACCAATACCTGGTACCACAGCATCCGCTGTAGCCATAACCACACACTAGTAAGTCTTTCTCGGATTCCATGGTGATCTTGTAAAATAAGCATTTCGTGTGATCCCACAGGTAGTAGTCTGCCGGGCTGAAGTCGCGATAATGTGCAGGTCAAGCAATAGGGCCACCACGAAAGCACTGTTGTCCAAATCGTTGGTCCTCATGATCTCGGATCACCCATGAGAAATGAGGGGCTGCACCATCGTGCTGGGATCACAAGTCTTGAGGCACATGCAGTGGCACATCTTCCAAGAGCTCACGGAGTACGCCATCAAGGAATCGCAAGTACGCTGGCACCCATGAGATGTAGTGGAAGAAGGTCTGGCTTATTCACATGTCCATCCAGGAAGCCTGCCCAGATGTTCAGACCGTATCACTCCTAAAATTCATCAGTCGGCGCGGCATGCGACTTTCCACCAGCCCAAACATTACTGTTATCGGAACTGAGGGTGTACACAATGGTAAGCTTTTACAAAAGCTACGAAATTGCTATAACTTTTATCAAAGATTATTATGAAATGGGAGTAATTTTTCACAATGCGATAAGCCTAAAACTAAAAGTTTTGCAGGAGATACAAAACAACTAACGACGAATAAAGTTTCAAAATACTTGATAATCAGAATACGAGAAATTATCAATGGTCCTCAATATAAAAAATTGAGTAAGTAAAAAAAAATACACTCTTCAAAGTTTTTGTACAAAGCTTCCCACTTCAAACAATCATACTAATCAGCCTTAACTTGCTCTTCTACACTGTTTGCCAAATCATCTGTCTGAGTAAGTTCAATACAGAATTTCGAGCTTTCATTTTCACTCCAGTAGTCCCAAAAGCGTTGTGTCAAAAGTTTGACTAGGTCCTTCTCCTTTGCTGACGGTATGTTATGTATCGAAATGGCAACGTTTGTATGAGGTATATGTCCAGTTGCTACATGTCTTTTTTGCAAGGACATATAAATTTTCGATGAATCGTCCGAACTGTAAAAAGTTTCTGTGTTAACAATAGTGTACGTTCTTTTCCTCATCAATTTCTTTTCAGAATTGTTCGATTCATATCTCTTATTCCCACTGGCTTCTTCAGATAATGGCAGAGGTCCGTAAAGTTCAACATATTCCAGTCTGTTGCTATCCTTCGAACATCCATTCACCATTATCTTATAAATACGAAGTTGTTGATGAGATAATATTTCAGGCATTTTCCGAAGACTCTTCTCCACTGTACCGAAAAGTCGATCCGTCGGCAAGTGTCAATGACCGTGCACTGAAAATGTTATGCGTAGTTCTTTTAGTGAAACTAGTAAATTCCTTTTAGAAGGCACCAGTAGGGAGAAGGGTCATTTCCGTTCTCTCCAGGGCAGCCATCACGAAAAAATAGTATACATTTGGTGTATTCCTCGTATCAATACTTACGTAGAGCATCTAACAGGGTTGAAGCTACTTCAGGTGATCCATGACCACTCTGGTCTTCAGTCTAGCAGTAGAGATCTGCAGACTTAGTTTCAGTGTATGTACTGTACAGAGTGAAATACGGCAGTTGCCCCACGCAGTATTCTTCAACAACGGCAAGTTTTGGTAAGTGGAGCAATAGCAAGTTTTGGTAACAGTTGCACTTGTTGTATATGGAAGTAGGGAGACAAAATGAAGGGCAATTACTGTTTCATAATTTTATAAAACTTTTTTGCTCTCATTTTATGAGCAGCAAGCTCTGCTCGAATTGCTTGTGTTTTGACACTGTCTTTAGTGATTTTCATTTCGTGTTTCATTCTACAGCTAGAGCTATAGTCATATACTTCAGTATCACAAAATTTCACAACTCAAGTCTCAGAAAATCTGTTATTGAAGAACCGCTTTTTCGTCTTTAAAGAATCAGGAGCAGTCTCGTTGTACATAGCATTGTGATTTTTATCTCTAAAGAAAGATGCAGCCCTTTACTTTTATGTCTATTGTAATGACTTTCACTAGCCTTCAGATTCGAGTTGAACTCAATCACACTCTGGTTCCTAGGAATGATTCGTTTTGTTCTGCAGTCTCCATTCATTTTTTTTTCATAAATGGCATTACCAGCAACTATCGAGAAGGCAGTCCAATGATGTCTGGTTGTTCCTATACGGAATACAGCTCTAAAACTCTTGGAACGTGCAGGAAGTTGTTCGCAGTTTATTCCGATATTAAACTTTATAAGCAGAGAATTTAGTTTACTACCATCTTCTCTAGGGCGCCCTCATTTCTGTCGAAACACAGCTATAATTTTAAGACAAAATCATGCCCAGTCGCTGTTTGTTGAATCGCCCCTAGACCTTCTTTCTATTTCTGATTAGACAGTAGACACGGATGGTACAGCATTTGAATCTTTCACCTTTTTGTCCACAAGGAGGTTCCGATTTCAGCATTTCACCGTAGTTGTTGCCGTATGTGGAGCAGGTATACATAACTCGCAATCGTAATAAAATCCACTATTGCTACTTTTGTAGATATTCAACAATATACCTTTTGATTCTATCTTGAATACTGAATACCCCAGTTGCTACATTCAGAGGATTTATTTGGTCAATATGATACGTTCCAGGATGCTTTATTCCATTTTCTAGTAACTTAAAGACATAAGCTGTCAAACATAGTAGGGCTAGAACACATTATTCATTTAAGTCATGAGGTGTCGTCATTTGGTATTATTATATATTGACGGTTTCATCGCGTAGAAGTGCGTTCTTAACTGCAGGCAAAATGTTTTGAAAATTAGAGTGTGTATTTCTCACCACCAAAACATAACTGACATGAAAATAAACTCTGGTTTAGCGCTCAGAAAGCGAAACGCTTCTTTTCAGAACATTGTAATGGCAGTCAAAAGCACGCTTGTTCACGATGAAGATTTATTGCACATTTGATGGTGAATAGCTTAATGTTAAGCATAAATGTACAATCAAATAGCGATGTTTTATAGTCAAGCGTGACGATGGTTTAGAACTTATGTTTTTAAGTTTAAAATGGAGCGAAATGGGTTAGAGTATCCCAAATTATGTCGTAAGGACCAAATAAATACGTTAAATGCAGCAACTGAAGCGTTTATTATTCAAGAGAGGCTATCCACTGAGTAGTCAGTCTTACAACAAAATTTTCTCTTAAAAACACTTACCTTCCCACGTGCTCCACTTTCTCTGCAGTACGCACTTCTGCTGCTTCTCAGATCCACAAGAATAGTCCACTACACGTACGCTTTCTTCCATGTCCGTCATATTTCACATGAACCGTAAGCTCATGGAAAAACACAAGGCTACACAACAAACCTATGCATGAGCCACAACAATAAGCAATATAGAATGGAAACTTTGTTGTAAACTACCGTAACGCTTCTTGTCCTGGCGTCACAGGATTTACTGCACTTAAGGATGTACTTACATTAATAGTCGGAAAAATGGACCTATCGCAATTTAAACAAAATTTGCTGCTGGACATACCGTGGTTTGTAGTAAAGGCCAAGCTTAGCATTTGATTTAAACGGTTAAAAATAGCGTTTTGAATGGAAACTACACCGTAGCTTGTGGTAGCCTATTTTCTGTATTAGAAATCTGATTCCAACTAATTAACGATAGCGAGGGAATTTATCGAGTTTTAATTATCCTTTTTACAAAAGGGCTGTTATAAAAGATACTTGTCAAAGACCTTTTACAGTGTAATACGAGTTTAAGATTACACACATACTCAGAGAAGAACTGAAAGCAGATGATGTAATTCAGAGATTAAAGTCGTTATACGAAATTGTATCCTTCTCGCCCGGTCTTCATGAAGGGAATGAAGCATAATTAGTGCCATCCTAACGGCTACGTTACCAGATATTGTACATTCACGTGCAAGAGATACTGTACACAACTGCTGTGGAAAGAGGTCATTCGCTCTTAATGTTCTTTGTTTCGTGTTCTGTGGAACGACGTAGTGGCCGCGCGACAGAGCGGAGGGTGGTCGATTGAATTTGCAATTGAAAACGATTCACAAATGTGCTCATCCATTGAAACCGCGAGAATCATTATCGTATAACGCAGACACTAAATCGTTTTGTTTTCTGTTGAATGCATTCATATCAGAGAGCTACACAAGTGGCATTGATGAAAATACCCTTGCGAAACGGATACAGGATACTTTCCGCATCGTGTGCTGCACTGAGGAAAAAATCTTGCAGAAACAAGAACATAACGTCGACCTTGTGAAGTATGCGAACCGGCAGTAAACTGTCTCTAGCGGGGTGAAAAGATGTGATGAACTTCACGGATGATGCAATTAGTTTGAATTTACTGTAGTTCTTTGCGTAATATTCTGAATTTAACGTGCATTCAAAATTTAGACTATGGTACGGTCCTTGACATAAAACGGAGCCACTGGAAGGCCGTGACAGATATTAGATCAGAATCTTTCACTTAAGGTACCAATGAAATTGGTCCTCCCCCCCCCCCAAAATCCGAAGTATTGCCATCTGAATGAACTGTCTATGCCGTATGAAGCACAAGTTTCTATAGGGAGTGTAGTCTTCCGCTCGAGCAGTTCGTGTGCTATATCTGCTCGTGTTCTAGTGGTACACATCACAAATTAGAAATGTAGAGTCGAGAATTCGAGCTCACCTTTTTTCTTTGGTTTTTAAACCGCATTTCGTCTGTCAGCTAAGAAGTATCAGAATGATGAAAACACAAAAAATATTCAAAATAACAAATATATGAAATGAAATAAAATTGCTTCACTTTCTAATATACCAGTGTTACCAAAACTTCTAAAATCATTTCCGCGAAACAGCTCTTGGCTGTTTTTTAGGATCAGACTTTCCGTCTGGGAGTTTCCTTTGCATGCGAGAGTCGCAGACCAGCGGCCTCAGGCCGTTTGACGCCAGGAGGTGAACATACCCATATGAAAACCAAGCTTCGCTCCTTGCGCCTATGATCTACTGCGACCATTTCAACATCGTGTGACATTGCATGAAATGTGCAAGATGCTATAGTTGGGTGTAGGTGTACACCACGCTCTAATTCAGAGCAACAAAACTGAAATGGGTAGGCAGTTCTATATATTTGACTGAACGTCATCAGTCACTCACTGTGCGTCCCTCTCGAATATCACTTTTGCTGACGGGATGGACTGAGGTGACAAAAGCTTTGGAATACCCTCTAATATCGTGACAGACCACCTTTTGCTCCGCATATTGCAGCACCTCCAGATGGCATGGACTCAACAAATCGTAGGAAGTCACATGCAGAATTATTGAGCAATGCTGCCTCTATAACCGTCCATAAATACGAGAGTGTTGCCAATGCAGGATTTTGTGCACGAAATGACCTCTCGATTATCTCCCATAAATATTTGACGGGCGATCTGGGTGGGCATATCATTCGCTCGATTTGTCCGAATGTTCTACAAAACCAATCGCGAACAATTGTGGTCCAGTGACATGGCAATAAAAATTCCACCGTTGTTTGGGGACACGAAGTACGTGAATGACTGCAGACGGTCTCCAAGTAGCCGAATATAATTATTTCAGGTCAATGGTCGGCTCAATTGGTTCAGAGGGCCCAGTGCGTTGAATGTAAACACAGACCACACCATTATGGAGCCACCGCGAGCTAGCACAGTACCCTGTTGACAGCTTGTTTCCATTGCTTGGTAGGATCTGCGCCACAGTAGAGAGCTACAATCAGCTCTTACCAACTAAAATCGTAACTCATCTGACCAGATCACGATCTTCCAGTCGTCTATGGTCCAACCGAGATGGTCATGTCGAGCTGTTACCAGAGGTACTTGGTTGTCTGCTGCCATAGCCCATTAACGCCAGATTTCGCCGCTCTGTCCAAACGGATAAGTTCTTGATACACCGCAAATTGATTTCAATGGTTATTTCGTGCAGTGTTTCTTGTCTGTCAGCACCCCGACTTCCACGTAAGCGCCACTGCTCTCGGTCGTTAAGTGAAGGTCGTCGACCTCTGCGTTGTCCGTAGTGAGAGGTAATTCTTGAAATTTAGTATTCTCGGCACACTCTTGACTTTGTGGATCTCGGAATATTGAATTCCCTAACTATTTCCGAAATGAAATATCTCATGCGTCTATCTCCAACTATCTTCCGCGCTGAAAGTCAGTTAATTCCTGCCGTGCGGCCATAAAAACGTCGGAAATCCTTTCACATCAGTCACCTGAGTGAACATGACAGCTCCGATAATGTACTGCCATTTTATACTTGTGTACGCGATGCTGCCGCAATCTGTATACTTGCACATCACTATCCCGGAACTTTTGTCACCTCAATGTACATTGACTTTACTACTACATGCTGTTACATAATAGTGTTCAAGCCCCCGGCAAAAATAAGACGGCTCGTCGGGCCTGTCAGGGCGATCTAGGACTCAGCACCCCTGGAGTGCACAAGATGTGGCCCCTACTAGATCTGGAAAACAATACACGCTGTGGAGCAAAGCCGGGCGGAACGCGAAAAGTGCTTATACCTAAGCTATCCAAAAAAATCAGTCGTGTCAGAATACACTTTCGAAAATGGACATCAGATTCTGTTCGATGAAACTTCTGTGATAATGAGAGCGAATGGATTTTGGGATAGTCTTATAAAAGAAGCTAAATAAATAAAAAGATCTGGAAATAAGGATGGCGGTTTGCAGCTCGGCAGAGCCTGGGGCCTAGCCAATGCGAGGTTGATGCTGGCGCGCCGTATGCGGGACGAAAACATTACCATATTTGTCAAGGAAGCGAGCACCCGTGATGACACAGCCGGAACTGTGGCTACATAATGGCGAGGTCACGGCGACATGACAATAGCCGAGGACAGCTCGGTCGAAAGCTCATGGAAATTCAACCACTCGACGTGCCAGGAAGCCATTTTATTAACATAGAAAAGGATATTAATGGTTGAGCCACAATACAAAACCTCTCTTCAATCAAATGGTAGTGTGTGAAAAAAGAGGGAATATTTCACATCTAGTGTCACAAAAGGGATGTTGTCTTCCATGAACAGTTTCCCAACGGTGTGTCAATAGCTGCTGACATTTGTTGCCAGTATATGAGACAGGTTTTGGTAACCTAAAAGACCAAGAACGCACCATCATGTGCTGCACTGCTGACGTCATAAGAGGCAAGAAAAAATAAAAGTGGTAAACATATGTCTGCTTGACCACTAATCGGGTAAGAAATTGGAAGAGAAAATTTTCTTTGGTTATAAGGTCTGCCGTGCATGAATACTGGGCCTACTTCTATGTACACTCAATTTATTTCTGTAGGATCTCTTAAGTAAGTTGTATGGAATCCTTAAGCTTTTAAAGAAAGTTCAGAGGTCAAATCAACTCAATATTTATTCGTACAAATCCGTGTACATACAGAATCATGGTTTTTAAATTATGTACTCACTGAACACAAGAAAACTTCATCATCCTACAATAATGGAAACTAGTCATACCTGTGTGGGACAGAAGGATGTGGATGATGAAAAGA